>NW_027526197.1:0-154507 GCF_052094955.1 Ictidomys tridecemlineatus
ATGAAACATGGTTTTTGCTAGCTCTTTGAAACTTGACACAATAAAGCAGTTTCGAGTTCTATCTCTATGGTTTGTTTGCTGTTGATGTAGCCCTAAGCAGAGACTGGCGAGAATCACTTTCATGGAAAGGGCCTGCCAAGCTACCAAAAAACTACCAGTTGCCTGAAATCTCAGCACACACTTTTTCACCCAATCTTGATGAAACTTTCAGGTAATGATCAGTACACCAATCCCACTTGGCTTGCCAAATTTCGTTCTTCTAGGTTAAACCGTTCGTTGGCAGTAACCGGTTTCATTTTGAGGTTTCACTCTGTTTTCTCATATAGGGATACATGTATTTGGAACTCTAAAACAAACACGGTTCGTGCTACCTCTTTGAAACTTGACACAATAAAGCAGTTTCAAGCTCTATCTCTATGGTTTGTTTGCTGTTGATGTAGCCCTAAGCAGAGATTGGCGAGAATCACTTTCATGGAAAGGGCCTGCCAAGCTTCCAAAAAACTACGAGTTGCCTGAAATCTCAGCATACACTTTTTCACCCAATCTTGATGAAACTTTCAGGTAATGATCAGTACACCAATCCCACTTGGCTCGCCAAATTTCGTTCTTCTAGGTTAAACCTTTCGTTGGCTGTAACCGGTTTCATTTTGAGGTTTCACTCTGTTTTCTCCTATAGGGATACATGTATTTGGAACTCTAAATCAAACACAGTTTGTGCTAGCTCTTTGAAACTTGACACAATAAAGCAGTTTCAAGTCCTATCTGTATGGTTTGTTTGCTGCTGATGTAGCCCTAAGCAGAGACTGGCGAGAATCACTTTCATGGAAAGCGCCTGCCAAGCTACCAAAAATCTACGAGTTGCCTGAAATCTCAGCAAACACTTTTTCACCCAATCTTGATGAAACTTTCAGGTAATGATCAGTACACCAATCCCACTTGGCTCGCCAAATTTCGTTCTTCTAGGTTAAACCGTTCGTTGGCAGTAACCGGTTTCATTTTGAGGTTTCACTCTGTTTTCTCCTATAGGGATACATGTATTTGGAACTCTAAATCAAACACGGTTTGTGCTAGCTCTTTGAAACTTGACACAATAAAGCAGTTTCAAGTTCTATCTCTATGGTTTGTTTGCTGTTGATGTAGCCCTAAGCAGAGACTGGCGAGAATCACTTTCATGGAAAGGGCCTGCCAAGCTTCCAAAAAACTACGAGTTGCCTGAAATCTCAGCACACACTTTTTCACCCAATCTTGATGAAACTTTCAGGTAATGATCAGTAAACCAATCCCACTTGGCTTGCCAAATTTCGTTCTTCTAGGTTAAACCGTTCGTTGGCAGTAACCGGTTTCATTTTGAGGTTTCACTCTGTTTTCTCCTATAGGGATACATGTATTTGGAACTCTAAATCAAACACGGTTTGTGCTAGCTCTTTGAAACTTGAGACAATAACGCAGTTTCAAGTTCTATCTCTATGGTTTGTTTGCTGTTGATGTAGCCCTAAGCAGAGACTGGCGAGAATCACTTTCATGGAAAGGGCCTGCCAAGCTACCAAAAATCTACGAGTTGCCTGAAATCTCAGCACACACTTTTTCACCCAATCTTGATGAAACTTTCAGGTAATGATCAGTACACCAATCCCACTTGGCTCGCCAAATTTCGTTCTTCTAGGTTAAACCGTTCATTGGCAGTAACCGGTTTCATTTTGAGGTTTCACTCTGTTTTCTTCTATAGGGATACATGTATTTGGAACTCTAAATCAAACACGGTTTGTGCTAGATCTTTGAAACTTGACACAATAAAGCAGTTTCAAGTTCTATCTTTATGGTTTGTTTGCTGTTGATGTAGCCCTAAGCAGAGACTGACGAGAATCACTTTCATGGAAAGGGCCTGCCAAGCTTCCAAAAAACTACGAATTGCCTGAAATCTCAGCACACACTTTTTAAACCAATCTTGATGAAACTTTCAGGTAATGATCAGTACACCAGTCCCACTTGGCTTGCCAAATTTCGTTCTTCTAGGTTAAACCGTTCGTTGGCAATAACCGGTTTCATTTTGAGGTTTCACTCTGTTTTCTCCTATAGGGATACATGTATTTGGAACTCTAAATCCAACACGGTTTGTGCTAGCTCTTTGAAACTTGACACAATAAAGCAGTTTCAAGTTCTTTCTCTATGGTTTGTTTGCTGTTGATGTAGCCCTAAGCAGAGACTGGCGAGAATCACTTTCGTGGAAAGGGCCTGCCAAGCTTCCAAAAAACTACGAGTTGCCTGAAATCTCAGCACACACTTTTTCACCTAATCTTGATGAAACTTTCAGGTAATGATCAGTACACCAATCCCACTTGGCTCGCCAAATTTCGTTCTTCTAGGTTAAACCGTTCGTTGGCAGTAACCGGTTTCATTTTGAGGTTTCACTCTGTTTTCTCCTATAGTAATACATGTATTTGGAACTCTAAATCAAACACGGTTTGTGCTAGCTCTTTGAAACTTGACACAATAAAGCAGTTTCAAGTTCTATCTCTATGGTTTGTTTGCTGTTGATGTAGCCCTAAGCAGAGACTGCGAGAATCACTTTCATGGAAAGGGCCTGCCAAGCTTCCAAAAAACTACGAGTTGCCTGAAATCTCAGCACACACTTTTTCACCTAATCTTGATGAAACTTTCAGGTAATGATCAGTACACCAATCCCACTTGGCTCGCCAAATTTCGTTCTTCTAGGTTAAACCGTTCGTTGGCAGTAACCGGTTTCATTTTGAGGTTTCACTCTGTTTTCTCCTATAGGGATACATGTATTTGGAACTCTAAATCAAACACGGTTTGTTCTAGCTCTTTGAAACTTGACACAATAAAGCAGTTTAAACTTCTATCTCTATGGATTGTTTGCTGTTGATGTAGCCCTAAGCAGAGACTGGCGAGAATCACTTTCATGGAAAGAACCTGCCAAGCTTCCAAAAAACTACGAGTTGCCTGAAATCTCAGCAAACACTTTTTCACCCATTCTTGATGATACTTTCAGGTAATGATCAGTACACCAATCCCACTTGGCTCGCCAAATTTCGTTTTTCTATGTTAAACCGTTGGTTGGCTGTAACCGGTTTCATTTTGAGGTTTCACTGTGTTTTCTCTTATAGGGATACATGTATTTGAAACTCTAAATCAAACACGGTTTGTGCTAGCTCTTTGAAACTTGACACAATAAAGCAGTTTCAAGTTCTATCTCTATGGTTTGTTTGCTGTTGATGTAGCTCTAAGCAGAGACTGCGAGAATCACATTCATGGAAAGGGCCTGCCAAGATTCCAAAAAACTTCGAGTTTCCTGAAATCTAAGCAAACACTTTTTACCCAATCTTGATGAAACTTTCAGGTAATGATCAGTACACCAATCCCACTTGGCTCGCCAAATTTCGTTCTTCTAGGTTAAACCGTTCGTTGGCAGTAACCGGTTTAATTTTGAGGTTTCACTCTGTTTTCTCCTATAGGGATACATGTATTCTGAACTCTAAATCAAACACGGTTTGTGCTAGCTCTTTGAAACTTGACACAATAAAGCAGATTCAAGTTCTATCTCTATGGCTTGTTTGCTGTTGATGTAGCCCTAAGCAGAGACTGGCGAGAATCACTTTCATGGAAAGGGCCTGCCAAGCTTCCAAAAAACTACGAGTTGCCCGAAATCTCAGCACACACTTTTTCACCCAATCTTGATGAAACTTTCTGGTAATGATCAGTACACCAATCCCACTTGGCTCGCCAAATTTCGTTCTTCTAGGTTAAACCGTTCATTGGCAGTAACTGGTTTCATTTTGAGGTTTCACTCTGTTTTCTCCTATAGGGATACATGTATTTGGAACTCTAAATCAAACACAGTTTGTGCTAGCTCTTTGAAACTTGACACAATAAAGCAGTTTCAAGTTCTATCTCTATGGTTTCTTTGCTGTTGATGTAGCCCTAAGCAGAGACTGGCGAGAATCACTTTCATGGAAAGGGCCTGCCAAGCTTCCAAAAAACTACTAGTTGCCTGAAATCTCAGCAAACACTTTTTCACCCAATCTTGATGATACTTTCAGGTAATGATCAGTACACCAATCCAACTTGGCTCGCCAAACTTCGTTCTTCTAGGTTAAACCGTTCGTTGGCTGTAACCTGTTTCATTTTGAGGTTTCACTGTGTTTTCTCCTATAGGCATACATGTATTTGGAACTCTAAATCAAACACAGTTTGTGCTAGCTCTTTGAAACATGACACAATAAAGCAGTTTCAAGTTCTATCTCTATGGTTTGTTTGCTGTTGATGTAGCCCTAAGCAGAGACTGGCGAGAATCACTTTCATGGAAAGAGCCTGCCAAGCTACCAAAAATCTACGAGTTGCCTGAAATCTCAGCAAACACTTTTTCACCCAATCTTGATGAAACTTTCAGGTAATGATCAGTACACCAATCCCACTTGGCTCGCCAAATTTCGTTTTTCTAGGTTAAACCGTTCGTTTGCTGTAACCGGTTTCATTTTGAGGTTTCACTGTGTTTTCTCTTATAGGGATACATGTATTTGAAACTCTAAATCAAACACGGTTTGTGCTAGCTCTATGAAACTTGACACAATAAAGCAGTTTCAAGTTCTATCTTTATGGTTTGTTTGCTGTTGATGTAGCCCTAAGCAGAGACTGACGAGAATCACTTTCATGGAAAGGGCCTGCCAAGCTTCCAAAAAACTACGAGTTGCCTGAAATCTCAGCACACACTTTTTCACCCAATCTTGATGAAACTTTCAGGTAATGATCAGTACACCAATCCCACTTGGCTTGCCAAATTTCATTCTTCTAGGTTAAACCGTTCGTTGGCAGTAACCGGTTTCATTTTGAGGTTTCACTCTGTTTTCTCCTATAGGGATACATGTATTTGCAACTCTAAATCCAACACGGTTTGTGCTAGCTTTTTGAAACTTGACACAATAAAGCAGTTTCAAGTTCTATCTCTATGGTTTGTTTGCTGTTGATGTAGCCCTAAGCAGAGACTGGCGAGAATCACTTTCGTGGAAAGGGCCTGCCAAGCTTCCAAAAAACTACGAGTTGCCTGAAATCTCAGCACACACTTTTTCACCTAATCTTGATGAAACTTTCAGGTAATGATCAGTACACCAATCCCACTTGGCTCGCCCAATTTCGTTCTTCTAGGTTAAACCGTTTGTTGGCAGTAACCGGTTTCATTTTGAGGTTTCACTCTGTTTTCTCCTATAGGGATACATGTATTTGGAACTCTAAATCAAACACGGTTTGTGCTAGCTCTTTGAAACTTGACACAATAAAGCAGTTTCAAGTGCTATCTTTATGGTTTGTTTGCTGTTGATATAGCCCTAAGCAGAGACTGGAGAGAATCACTTTCATGGAAAGGGCCTGCCAAGCTTCCAAAAAACTACGAGTTGCCTGAAATCTCAGCACACACTTTTTCACCAAATCTTGATGAAACTTTCAGGTAATGATCAGTACACCAATCCCACTTGGCTTGCCAAATTTCGTTCTTCTAGGTTAAACCGTTTGTTGGCAGTAACCGGTTTCATTTTGAGGTTTCACTCTGTTTTCTCCTATAGGGATACATGTATTTGGAACTCTAAATCAAACAGGGTTTGTGCTAGCTCTTTGAAACTTGACACAATAAAGCAGTTTCAAGTTCTATCTCTATGGTTTGTTTGCTGTTGATGTAGCCCTAAGCAGAGACTGGCGAGAATCACTTTCATGGAAAGGGCCTGCCAAGCTTCCAAAAAACTACTAGTTGCCTGAAATCTCAGCAAACACTTTTTCACCCAATCTTGATGAAACTTTCAGGTAATGATCAGTACACCAATCCAACTTGGCTCGCCAAACTTCGTTCTTCTAGGTTAAACCGTTCGTTGGCTGTAACCGGTTTCATTTTGAGGTTTCACTGTGTTTTCTCCTATAGGCATACATGTATTTGGATCTCTAAATCAAACACGGTTTGTGCTAGCTCTTTGAAACTTGACACAATAAAGCAGTTTCAAGGTCTATCTGTATGGTTTGTTTGCTGTTGATGTAGCCCTAAGCAGAGACAGGCGAGAATCACTTTCATGGAAAGGGCATGCCAAGCTACCAAAAATCTACGAGTTGCCTGAAATCACAGCACACACTTTTTCACCCAATCTTGATGAAACTTTCAGGTAATGATCAGTACACCAATCCCACTTGGCTCGCCAAATTTCGTTCTTCTAGGTTAAACCGTTCGTTGGCAGTAACCGGTTTCATTTTGAGGTTTCACTCTGTTTTCTTCTATAGGGATACATGTATTTGGAACTCTAAATCAAACACGGTTTGTGCTAGATCTTTGAAACTTGACACAATAAAGCAGTTTCAAGTTCTATCTTTATGGTTTGTTTGCTGTTGATGTAGCCCTAAGCAGAGACTGACGAGAATCACTTTCATGGAAAGGGCCTGCCAAGCTTCCAAAAAACTACGAATTGCCTGAAATCTCAGCACACACATTTTAAACAAATCTTGATGAAACTTTCAGGTAATGATCAGTACACCAGTCCCACTTGGCTTGCCAAATTTCGTTCTTCTAGGTTAAACCGTTCGTTGGCAGTAACCGGTTTCATTTTGAGGTTTCACTCTGTTTTCTCCTATAGGGATACTTGTATTTGGAACTCTAAATCCAACACGGTTTGTGCTAGCTCTTTGAAACTTGACACAATAAAGCAGTTTCAAGTTCTATCTCTATGGTTTGTTTGCTGTTGATGTAGCCCTAAGCAGAGACTGGCGAGAATCACTTTCGTGGAGAGGGCCTGCCAAGCTTCCAAAAAACTACGAGTTGCCTGAAATCTCAGCACACACTTTTTCACCTAATCTTGATGAAACTTTCAGGTAATGATCAGTACACCAATCCCACTTGGCTCGCCAAATTTCGTTCTTCTAGGTTAAACCGTTCGTTGGCAGTAACCGGTTTCATTTTGAGGTTTCACTCTGTTTTCTCCTATAGGGATACATGTATTTGGAACTCTAAATCAAACACGGTTTGTTCTAGCTCTTTGAAACTTGACACAATAAAGCAGTTTAAACTTCTATCTCTATGGATTTTTTGCTGTTGATGTAGCCCTAAGCAGAGACTGGCGAGAATCACTTTCATGGAAAGAACCTGCCAAGCTTCCAAAAAATTACGAGTTGCCTGAAATCTCAGCAAACACTTTTTCACCCATTCTTGATGATACTTTCAGGTAATGATCAGTACACCAATCCCACTTGGCTCGCCAAATTTCGTTTTTCTATGTTAAACCGTTGGTTGGCTGTAACCGGTTTCATTTTGAGGTTTCACTGTGTTTTCTCTTATAGGGATACATGTATTTGAAACTCTAAATCAAACACGGTTTGTGCTAGCTCTTTGAAACTTGACACAATAAAGCAGTTTCAAGTTCTATCTCTATGGTTTGTTTGCTGTTGATGTAGCTCTAAGCAGAGACTGCGAGAATCACATTCATGGAAAGGGCCTGCCAAGATTCCAAAAAACTTCGAGTTTCCTGAAATCTAAGCAAACACTTTTTACCCAATCTTGATGAAACTTTCAGGTAATGATCAGTACACCAATCCCACTTGGCTCGCCAAATTTCGTTCTTCTAGGTTAAACCGTTCGTTGGCAGTAACCGGTTTAATTTTGAGGTTTCACTCTGTTTTCTCCTATAGGGATACATGTATTCTGAACTCTAAATCAAACACGGTTTGTGCTAGCTCTTTGAAACTTGACACAATAAAGCAGATTCAAGTTCTATCTCTATGGCTTGTTTGCTGTTGATGTAGCCCTAAGCAGAGACTGGCGAGAATCACTTTCATGGAAAGGGCCTGCCAAGCTTCCAAAAAACTACGAGTTGCCCGAAATCTCAGCACACACTTTTTCACCCAATCTTGATGAAACTTTCTGGTAATGATCAGTACACCAATCCCACTTGGCTCGCCAAATTTCGTTCTTCTAGGTTAAACCGTTCATTGGCAGTAACCGGTTTCATTTTGAGGTTTCACTCTGTTTTCTCCTATAGGGATACATGTATTTGGAACTCTAAATCAAACACAGTTTGTGCTAGCTCTTTGAAACTTGACACAATAAAGCAGTTTCAAGTTCTATCTCTATGGTTTCTTTGCTGTTGATGTAGCCCTAAGCAGAGACTGGCGAGAATCACTTTCATGGAAAGGGCCTGCCAAGCTTCCAAAAAACTACTAGTTGCCTGAAATCTCAGCAAACACTTTTTCACCCAATCTTGATGATACTTTCAGGTAATGATCAGTACACCAATCCAACTTGGCTCGCCAAACTTCGTTCTTCTAGGTTAAACCGTTCGTTGGCTGTAACCGGTTTCATTTTGAGGTTTCACTGTGTTTTCTCCTATAGGCATACATGTATTTGGAACTCTAAATCCAACACGGTTTGTGCTAGCTCTTTGAAACATGACACAATAAAGCAGTTTCAAGTTCTATCTCTATGGTTTGTTTGCTGTTGATGTAGCCCTAAGCAGAGACTGGCGAGAATCACTTTCGTGGAAAGGGCCTGCCAAGCTTCCAAAAAACTACGAGTTGCCTGAAATCTCAGCACACACTTTTTCACCTAATCTTGATGAAACTTTCAGGTAATGATCAGTACAGCAATCCCACTTGGCTCGCCAAATTTCGTTTTTCTAGGTTAAACCGTTCGTTTGCTGTAACCGGTTTCATTTTGAGGTTTCACTGTGTTTTCTCTTATAGGGATACATGTATTTGAAACTCTAAATCAAACACGGTTTGTGCTAGCTCTATGAAACTTGACACAATAAAGCAGTTTCAAGTTCTATCTTTATGGTTTGTTTGCTGTTGATGTAGCCCTAAGCAGAGACTGACGAGAATCACTTTCATGGAAAGGGCCTGCCAAGCTTCCAAAAAACTACGAGTTGCCTGAAATCTCAGCACACACTTTTTCACCCAATCTTGATGAAACTTTCAGGTAATGATCAGTACACCAATCCCACTTGGCTTGCCAAATTTCGTTCTTCTAGGTTAAACCGTTTGTTGGCAGTAACCGGTTTCATTTTGAGGTTTCACTCTGTTTTCTCCTATAGGGATACATGTATTTGGAACTCTAAATCCAACACGGTTTGTGCTAGCTCTTTGAAACTTGACACAATAAAGCAGTTTCAAGTTCTATCTCTATGGTTTGTTTGCTGTTGATGTAGCCCTAAGCAGAGACTGGCGAGAATCACTTTCGTGGAAAGGGCCTGCCAAGCTTCCAAAAAACTACGAGTTGCCTGAAATCTCAGCACACACTTTTTCACCTAATCTTGATGAAACTTTCAGGTAATGATCAGTACACCAATCCCACTTGGCTCGCCCAATTTCGTTCTTCTAGGTTAAACCGTTTGTTGGCAGTAACCGGTTTCATTTTGAGGTTTCACTCTGTTTTCTCCTATAGGGATACATGTATTTGGAACTCTAAATCAAACACGGTTTGTGCTAGCTCTTTGAAACTTGACACAATAAAGCAGTTTCAAGTGCTATCTTTATGGTTTGTTTGCTGTTGATATAGCCCTAAGCAGAGACTGGAGAGAATCACTTTCATGGAAAGGGCCTGCCAAGCTTCCAAAAAACTACGAGTTGCCTGAAATCTCAGCACACACTTTTTCACCCAATCTTGATGAAACTTTCAGGTAATGATCAGTACACCAATCCCACTTGGCTTGCCAAATTTCGTTCTTCTAGGTTAAACCGTTTGTTGGCAGTAACCGGTTTCATTTTGAGGTTTCACTCTGTTTTCTCCTATAGGGATACATGTATTTGGAACTCTAAATCAAACAGGGTTTGTGCTAGCTCTTTGAAACTTGACACAATAAAGCAGTTTCAAGTTCTATCTCTATGGTTTGTTTGCTGTTGATGTAGCCCTAAGCAGAGACTGGCGAGAATCACTTTCATGGAAAGGGCCTGCCAAGCTTCCAAAAAACTACTAGTTGCCTGAAATCTCAGCAAACACTTTTTCACCCAATCTTGATGAAACTTTCAGGTAATGATCAGTACACCAATCCAACTTGGCTCGCCAAACTTCGTTCTTCTAGGTTAAACCGTTCGTTGGCTGTAACCGGTTTCATTTTGAGGTTTCACTGTGTTTTCTCCTATAGGCATACATGTATTTGGATCTCTAAATCAAACACGGTTTGTGCTAGCTCTTTGAAACTTGACACAATAAAGCAGTTTCAAGGTCTATCTGTATGGTTTGTTTGCTGTTGATGTAGCCCTAAGCAGAGACTGGCGAGAATCACTTTCATGGAAAGGGCCTGCCAAGCTTCCAAAAAATCTACGAGTTGCCTGAAATCACAGCACACACTTTTTCACTCAATCTTGATGAAACTTTCAGGTAATGATCAGTACACCAATCCCACTTGGCTTGCCAAATTTCGTTCTTCTAGGTTAAACCGTTCGTTGGCAGTAACCGGTTTCATTTTGAGGTTTCACTCTGTTTTCTCCTATAGGGATACTTGTATTTGGAACTCTAAATCCAACACGGTTTGTGCTAGCTCTTTGAAACTTGACACAATAAAGCAGTTTCAAGTTCTATCTCTATGGTTTGTTTGCTGTTGATGTAGCCCTAAGCAGAGACTGGCGAGAATCACTTTCGTGGAAAGGGCCTGCCAAGCTTCCAAAAAACTACGAGTTGCCTGAAATCTCAGCACACACTTTTTCACCTAATCTTGATGAAACTTTCAGGTAATGATCAGTACACCAATCCCACTTGGCTCGCCAAATTTCGTTCTTCTAGGTTAAACCGTTCGTTGGCAGTAACCGGTTTCATTTTGAGGTTTCACTCTGTTTTCTCCTATAGGGATACATGTATTTGGAACTCTAAATCAAACACGGTTTGTTCTAGCTCTTTGAAACTTGACACAATAAAGCAGTTTAAACTTCTATCTCTATGGATTGTTTGCTGTTGATGTAGCCATAAGCAGAGACTGGCGAGAATCACTTTCATGGAAAGAACCTGCCAAGCTTCCAAAAAACTACGAGTTGCCTGAAATCTCAGCAAACACTTTTTCACCCATTCTTGATGATACTTTCAGGTAATGATCAGTACACCAATCCCACTTGGCTCGCCAAATTTCGTTTTTCTATGTTAAACCGTTGGTTGGCTGTAACCGGTTTCATTTTGAGGTTTCACTGTGTTTTCTCTTATAGGGATACATGTATTTGAAACTCTAAATCAAACACGGTTTGTGCTAGCTCTATGAAACTTGACACAATAAAGCAGTTTCAAGTTCTATCTTTATGGTTTGTTTGCTGTTGATGTAGCCCTAAGCAGAGACTGACGAGAATCACTTTCATGGAAAGGGCCTGCCAAGCTTCCAAAAAACTACGAGTTGCCTGAAATCTCAGCACACACTTTTTCACCCAATCTTGATGAAACTTTCAGGTAATGATCAGTACACCAATCCCACTTGGCTTGCCAAATTTCATTCTTCTAGGTTAAACCGTTCGTTGGCAGTAACCGGTTTCATTTTGAGGTTTCACTCTGTTTTCTCCTATAGGGATACATGTATTTGCAACTCTAAATCCAACACGGTTTGTGCTAGCTCTTTGAAACTTGACACAATAAAGCAGTTTCAAGTTCTATCTCTATGGTTTGTTTGCTGTTGATGTAGCCCTAAGCAGAGACTGGCGAGAATCACTTTCGTGGAAAGGGCCTGCCAAGCTTCCAAAAAACTACGAGTTGCCTGAAATCTCAGCACACACTTTTTCACCTAATCTTGATGAAACTTTCAGGTAATGATCAGTACACCAATCCCACTTGGCTCGCCCAATTTCGTTCTTCTAGGTTAAACCGTTTGTTGGCAGTAACCGGTTTCATTTTGAGGTTTCACTCTGTTTTCTCCTATAGGGATACATGTATTTGGAACTCTAAATCAAACACGGTTTGTGCTAGCTCTTTGAAACTTGACACAATAAAGCAGTTTCAAGTGCTATCTTTATGGTTTGTTTGCTGTTGATATAGCCCTAAGCAGAGACTGGAGAGAATCACTTTCATGGAAAGGGCCTGCCAAGCTTCCAAAAAACTACGAGTTGCCTGAAATCTCAGCACACACTTTTTCACCAAATCTTGATGAAACTTTCAGGTAATGATCAGTACACCAATCCCACTTGGCTTGCCAAATTTCGTTCTTCTAGGTTAAACCGTTTGTTGGCAGTAACCGGTTTCATTTTGAGGTTTCACTCTGTTTTCTCCTATAGGGATACATGTATTTGGAACTCTAAATCAAACAGGGTTTGTGCTAGCTCTTTGAAACTTGACACAATAAAGCAGTTTCAAGTTCTATCTCTATGGTTTGTTTGCTGTTGATGTAGCCCTAAGCAGAGACTGGCGAGAATCACTTTCATGGAAAGGG
The DNA here is from genome assembly GCF_052094955.1 of Ictidomys tridecemlineatus. Lineage (NCBI taxonomy): Eukaryota > Metazoa > Chordata > Mammalia > Rodentia > Sciuridae > Ictidomys > Ictidomys tridecemlineatus. The sequence goes on from NW_027526197.1 coordinate 12,378, forward strand.
CCTGCCAAGCTTCCAAAAAACTACTAGTTGCCTGAAATCTCAGCAAACACTTTTTCACCCAATCTTGATGAAACTTTCAGGTAATGATCAGTACACCAATCCAACTTGGCTCGCCAAACTTCGTTCTTCTAGGTTAAACCGTTCGTTGGCTGTAACCGGTTTCATTTTGAGGTTTCACTGTGTTTTCTCCTATAGGCATACATGTATTTGGATCTCTAAATCAAACACGGTTTGTGCTAGCTCTTTGAAACTTGACACAATAAAGCAGTTTCAAGGTCTATCTGTATGGTTTGTTTGCTGTTGATGTAGCCCTAAGCAGAGACTGGCGAGAATCACTTCATGGAAAGGGCCTGCCAAGCTTCCAAAAAATCTACGAGTTGCCTGAAATCACAGCACACACTTTTTCACTCAATCTTGATGAAACTTTCAGGTAATGATCAGTACACCAATCCCACTTGGCTTGCCAAATTTCGTTCTTCTAGGTTAAACCGTTCGTTGGCAGTAACCGGTTTCATTTTGAGGTTTCACTCTGTTTTCTCCTATAGGGATACTTGTATTTGGAACTCTAAATCCAACACGGTTTGTGCTAGCTCTTTGAAACTTGACACAATAAAGCAGTTTCAAGTTCTATCTCTATGGTTTGTTTGCTGTTGATGTAGCCCTAAGCAGAGACTGGCGAGAATCACTTTCGTGGAAAGGGCCTGCCAAGCTTCCAAAAAACTACGAGTTGCCTGAAATCTCAGCACACACTTTTTTCACCTAATCTTGATGAAACTTTCAGGTAATGATCAGTACACCAATCCCACTTGGCTCGCCAAATTTCGTTCTTCTAGGTTAAACCGTTCGTTGGCAGTAACCGGTTTCATTTTGAGGTTTCACTCTGTTTTCTCCTATAGGGATACATGTATTTGGAACTCTAAATCAAACACGGTTTGTTCTAGCTCTTTGAAACTTGACACAATAAAGCAGTTTAAACTTCTATCTCTATGGATTGTTTGCTGTTGATGTAGCCATAAGCAGAGACTGGCGAGAATCACTTTCATGGAAAGAACCTGCCAAGCTTCCAAAAAACTACGAGTTGCCTGAAATCTCAGCAAACACTTTTTCACCCATTCTTGATGATACTTTCAGGTAATGATCAGTACACCAATCCCACTTGGCTCGCCAAATTTCGTTTTTCTATGTTAAACCGTTGGTTGGCTGTAACCGGTTTCATTTTGAGGTTTCACTGTGTTTTCTCTTATAGGGATACATGTATTTGAAACTCTAAATCAAACACGGTTTGTGCTAGCTCTTTGAAACTTGACACAATAAAGCAGTTTCAAGTTCTATCTCTATGGTTTGTTTGCTGTTGATGTAGCTCTAAGCAGAGACTGCGAGAATCACATTCATGGAAAGGGCCTGCCAAGATTCCAAAAAACTTCGAGTTTCCTGAAATCTAAGCAAACACTTTTTCACCCAATCTTGATGAAACTTTCAGGTAATGATCAGTACACCAATCCCACTTGGCTCGCCAAATTTCGTTCTTCTAGGTTAAACCGTTCGTTGGCAGTAACCGGTTTAATTTTGAGGTTTCACTCTGTTTTCTCCTATAGGGATACATGTATTCTGAACTCTAAATCAAACACGGTTTGTGCTAGCTCTTTGAAACTTGACACAATAAAGCAGATTCAAGTTCTATCTCTATGGCTTGTTTGCTGTTGATGTAGCCCTAAGCAGAGACTGGCGAGAATCACTTTCATGGAAAGGGCCTGCCAAGCTTCCAAAAAACTACGAGTTGCCCGAAATCTCAGCACACACTTTTTCACCCAATCTTGATGAAACTTTCTGGTAATGATCAGTACACCAATCCCACTTGGCTCGCCAAATTTCGTTCTTCTAGGTTAAACCGTTCATTGGCAGTAACCGGTTTCATTTTGAGGTTTCACTCTGTTTTCTCCTATAGGGATACATGTATTAGGAACTCTAAATCAAACACGGTTTGTGCTAGCTCTTTGAAACTTGACACAATAAAGCAGTTTCAAGTTCTATCTCTATGGTTTCTTTGCTGTTGATGTAGCCCTAAGCAGAGACTGGCGAGAATCACTTTCATGGAAAGGGCCTGCCAAGCTTCCAAAAAACTACTAGTTGCCTGAAATCTCAGCAAACACTTTTTCACCCAATCTTGATGATACTTTCAGGTAATGATCAGTACACCAATCCAACTTGGCTCGCCAAACTTCGTTCTTCTAGGTTAAACCGTTCGTTGGCTGTAACCTGTTTCATTTTGAGGTTTCACTGTGTTTTCTCCTATAGGCATACATGTATTTGGAACTCTAAATCAAACACAGTTTGTGCTAGCTCTTTGAAACATGACACAATAAAGCAGTTTCAAGTTCTATCTCTATGGTTTGTTTGCTGTTGATGTAGCCCTAAGCAGAGACTGGCGAGAATCACTTTCATGGAAAGAGCCTGCCAAGCTACCAAAAATCTACGAGTTGCCTGAAATCTCAGCAAACACTTTTTCACCCAACCTTGATGAAACTTTCAGGTAATGATCAGTACACCAATCCCCACTTGGCTCGCCAAATTTCGTTTTTCTAGGTTAAACCGTTCGTTTGCTGTAACCGGTTTCATTTTGAGGTTTCACTGTGTTTTCTCTTATAGGGATACATGTATTTGAAACTCTAAATCAAACACGGTTTGTGCTAGCTCTTTGAAACTTGACACAATAAAGCAGTTTCAAGTTCTATCTCTATGGTTTGTTTGCTGTTAATGTAGCTCTAAGCAGAGACTGGCGAAAATCACTTTCATGGAAAGGGCCTGCCAAGATTCCAAAAAATTACGAGTTTCCTGAAATCTAAGCAAACACTTTTTCACCCAATGTTGATGAATCTTTCAGGTAATGATCAGTACACCAATCCCACTTGGCTCGCCAAATTTCGTTCTTCTAGGTTAAACCGTTCGTTGGCAGTAACCGGTTTCATTTTGAGGTTTCACTCTGTTTTCTCCTATAGGGTTACATGTATTTGGAACTCTAAATCAAACACGGTTTGTGCTAGCTCTTTGAAACTTGACACTATAAAGCAGTTTCAAGTTCTATGTCTATGGTTTGTTTGCTGTTGATGTAGCCCTAAGCAGAGACTGGCGAGAATCACTTTCATGGAAAGGGCCTGCCAAGCTTCCAAAAAACTACTAGTTGCCTGAAATCTCAGCAAACACTTTTTCACCCAATCTTGATGATACTTTCAGGAAATGATCAGTACACCAATCCCACGTGGCTCGCCAAATTTTGTTCTTCTAAGTTAAACCGTTCGTTGGCTGTAACCGGTTTCATTTTGAGGTTTCACTCTGTTTTCTCCTATAGGGATACATGTATTTGGAACTCTAAATCAAACACGGTTTGTGCTAGCTCTTTGAAACTTGACACAATAAAGCAGTTTCAAGTTCTATCTCTATGGTTTGTTTGCTGTTGATGTAGCCCTAAGCAGAGAATGGCGAGAATCACTTTCATGGAAAGGGCCTGCTAAGTTTCCAAAAAACTACGAGTTGCCTGAAATCTCAGCACACACTTTTTCACCCAATCTTGATGAAACTTTCAGGTAATGATCAGTACACCAATCCCACTTGGCTTGCCAAATTTCGTTCTTCTAGGTTAAACCGTTCGTTGGCAGGAACCGGTTTCATTTTGAGGTTTCACTCTGCTTTCTCCTATAGGGATACATGTATTTGGAACTCTAAATCCAACACGGTTTGTGCTAGCTCTTTGAAACTTGACACAATAAAGCAGTTTCAAGTTCTATCTCTATGGTTTGTTTGCTGTTGAAGTAGCCCTAAGCAGAGACTGGCGAGAATCACTTTCATGGAAAGGGCCTGCCAAGATTCCAAAAATCTACGAGTTGCCTGAAATCTCAGCACACACTTTTTCACCCAATCTTGATGAAACTTTCAGGTAATGATCAGTACACCAATCCCACTTGGCTCGCCAAAGTTCGTTCTTCTAGGTTAAACCCTTCGTTGGCAGTAACCGGTTTCATTTTGAGGTTTCACTCTGTTTTCTCCTATAAGGATACATGTATTTGGAACTCTAAATCAAACACGGTTTGTGCTAGCTCTTTGAAACTTGACACAATAAAGCAGTTTCAAGTTCTATCTCTATGGTTTGTTTGCTGTTCATGTAGCCCTAAGCAGAGAGTAGGGAGAATCACTTTCATGGAAAGGGCCTGCCAAGCTTCCAAAAAACTACTAGTTGCCTGAAATCTCAGCACACACTTTTTCACCCAATCTTGATGACACTTTCAGGAAATGTTCAGTACACCAATCCCACTTGGCTCGCCAAATTTCGTTCATCTAGGTTAAACCGTTCGTCGGCTGTAACCGGTTTCATTTTGAGGTTTCACTCTGTTTTCTTCTATAGGGATACATGTATTTTGAACTCTAAATAAACACGGTTTGTGCTAGCTCTTTGAAACTTGACACAATAAAGCAGTTTCAAGTTCTATCTCTATGGTTTCTTTGCTGTTGATGTAGCCCTAAGCAGAGACTGGCGAGAATCACTTTCATGGAAAGGGCCTGCCAAGCTTCCAAAAAACTACGAGTTGCCTGAAATCTCAGGACACACTTTTTCACCTAATCTTGATGAAACTTTCAGGTAATGATCAGTACACCAATCCCACTTGGCTCGCCAAATTTCGTTCTTCTAGGTTAAACCGTTCATTGGCAGTAACCGGTTTCATTTTGAGGTTTCACTCTGTTTTCTCCTATAGGGTTACATGTATTTGGAACTCTAAATCAAACACGGTTTGTGCTAGCTCTTTGAAACTTGACACTATAAAGCAGTTTCAAGTTCTATGTCTATGGTTTGTTTGCTGTTGATGTAGCCCTAAGCAGAGACTGGCGAGAATCACTTTCATGGAAAGGGCCTGCCAAGCTTCCAAAAAACTACTAGTTGCCTGAAATCTCAGCAAACACTTTTTCACCCAATCTTGATGATACTTCAGGAAATGATCAGTACACCAATCCCACTTGGCTCGCCAAATTTTGTTCTTCTAAGTTAAACCGTTCGTTGGCTGTAACCGGTTTCATTTTGAGGTTTCACTCTGTTTTCTCCTATAGGGATACATGTATTTGGAACTCTAAATCAAACACGGTTTGTGCTAGCTCTTTGAAACTTGACACAATAAAGCAGTTTCAAGTTCTATCTCTATGGTTTGTTTGCTGTTGATGTAGCCCTAAGCAGAGACTGGCGAGAATCACTTTCATGGAAAGGGCCTGCCAAGTTTCCAAAAAACTACGAGTTGCCTGAAATCTCAGCACACACTTTTTCACCCAATCTTGATGAAACTTTCAGGTAATGATCAGTACACCAATCCCACTTGGCTTGCCAAATTTCGTTCTTCTAGGTTAAACCGTTCGTTGGCAGTAACATGTTTCATTTTGAGGTTTCACTCTGCTTTCTCCTATAGGGATACATGTATTTGGAACTCTAAATCCAACACGGTTTGTGCTAGCTCTTTGAAACTTGACACAATAAAGCAGTTTCAAGTTCTATCTCTATGGTTTGTTTGCTGTTGATGTAGCCCTAAGCAGAGACTGGCGAGAATCACTTTCATGGAAAGGGCCTGCAAAGATTCCAAAAATCTACGAGTTGCCTGAAATCTCAGCACACACTTTTTCACCCAATCTTGATGAAACTTGCAGGTAATGATCAGTACACCAATCCCACTTGGCTCGCCAAATTTCGTTCTTCTAGGTTAAACCGTTCGTTGGCAGTAACCGGTTTCATTTTGAGGTTTCACTCTGTTTTCTTCTATAGGGATACATGTATTTGGAACTCTAAATCAAACACGGTTTGTGCTAGATCTTTGAAACTTGACACAATAAAGCAGTTTCAAGTTCTATCTCTATGGTTTGTTTGCTGTTGATGTAGCCCTAAGCAGAGACTGACGAGAATCACTTTCATGGAAAGGGCCTGCCAAGCTTCCAATAAACTACGAGTTGCCTGAAATCTCAGCAAACACTTTTTCATCCAATCTTGATGATACTTTCAGGAAATGATCAGTACACCAATCCCACTTGGCTCGCCAAATTTTGTTCTTCTAGGTTAAACCGTTCGTTGGCTGTAACCGGTTTCATTTTGAGGTTTCACTCTGTTTTCTCCTATAGGGATACATGTATTTGGAACTCTAAATCAAACACGGTTTGTGCTAGCTCTTTGAAACTTGACACAATAAAGCAGTTTCAAGTTCTATCTCTATGGTTTGTTTGCTGTTGATGTAGCCCTAAGCAGAGACTGGCGAGAATCACTTGCATGGAAAGGGCCTGCCAAGTTTCCAAAAAATTACGAGTTGCCTGAAATCTCAGCACACACTTTTTCACCCAATCTTGATGAAACTTTCAGGTAATGATCAGTACACCAATCCCACTTGGCTCGCCAAATTTCGTTCTTCTAGGTTAAACCATTCGTTGGCAGTAACCGGTTTTATTTTGAGGTTTCACTCTGTTTTCTCCTATAGGGATACATGTATTTGGAACTCTAAATCAAACACGGTTTGTGCTAGCTCTTTGAAACTTGACACAATAAAGCAGTTTCAAGTTCTATCTCTATGGTTTGTTTGCTGTTGATGTAGCCCTAAGCAGAGACTGCGAGAATCACTTTCATGGAAAGGGCCTGCCAAGCTTCCAAAAAACTACTAGTTGCCTGAAATCTCAGAAAACACTTTTTCACCCAATCTTGATGAAACTTTCAGGTAATGATCAGTACACCAATTCCACTTGGCTCGCCAAATTTCGTTCTTCTAGGTTAAACCGTTCGTTGGCAGTAACCGGTTTCATTTTGAGGTTTCACTCTGTTTACTCCTATAGGGATACATGTATTTGGAACTCCAAATCAAACATGGTTTGTGCTAGCTCTTTGAAACTTGACACAGTAAAGCAGTTTCAAGTTCCATCTCTATGGTTTGTTTGCTGTTGATGTAGCCCTAAGCAGAGACTGGCGAGAATCACTTTCATGGAAAGGGCCTGCCAAGATTCCAAAAAACTACGAGTTGCCTGAAATCTCAGCAAACACTTTTTCACCCAATCTTTATGATACTTTCAGGTAATGATCAGTAAACCAATCCCACTTGGCTCGCCAAATTTTGTTCTTCTAGGTTAAACCGTTCGTTGGCAGTAACCGGTTTCATTTTGAGGTTTCACTCTGTTTTCTCATATAGGGATACATGTATTTGGAACTCTAAATCAATCACGGTTTTTGCTAGCTTTTTGAAACATGACACAATAAAGCAGTTTCAAGCTCTATCTCTATGGTTTGTTTGCTGTTGATGTAGCCCTAAGCAGAGACTGGCGAGAATCACTTTCATGGAAAGGGCCTGCCAAGCTTCCAAAAAACTACTAGTTGCCTGAAATCTCAGAAAACACTTTTTCACCCAATCTTGATGAAACTTTCAGGTAATGATCTGTACACGAATCCCACTTGGCTTGCCAAATTTCGTTCTTCCAGGTTAAACCGTTCGTTGGCAATAACCGGTTTCATTTTGAGGTTTCACTCTGTTTTCTCTTATAGGGATACATGTATTTGGAACTCTAAATCAAACACGGTTTGTGCTAGCTCTTTAAAACTTGACACAATAAAGCAGTTTCAAGTTCTATCTCTATGGTTTGTTTGCTGTTGATGTAGCCCTAAGCAGAGACTGGCGAGAATCACTTTCATGGAAAAGGCCTGCCAAGGTTTCAAAAAACTACGAGTTCCCTGAAATCTCAGCACACACTTTTTCACCCAATCTTGATGAAACTTTCAGGTAATGATCAGTACACCAATCCCACTTGGCTCGCCAAATTTCGTTCTTCTAGGTTAAACCGTTCGTTGGCAATAACCGGTTTCATTTTGAGGTTTCACTCTGTTTTCTCTTATAGGGATACATGTATTTGGAACTCTAAATCAAACACGGTTTGTGCTAGCTCTTTGAAACTTGACACAATAAAGCAGTTTCAAGTTCTATCTCTATGGTTTGTTTGCTGTTGATGTAGCCCTAACCAGAGACTGGCGAGAATCACTTTCATGGAAAAGGCCTGCCAAGCTTTCAAAAAACTACGAGTTGCCTGAAATCTAAGCAAACACTTTTTCACCCAATCTTGATGAAACTTTCAGGTAATGATCAGTACAACAATCCCACTTGGCTCGCCAAATTTCGTTCTTCTAAGTTAAACCGTTCTTTGGCAGTAACCGGTTTCATTTTGAGGTTTCACTCTGTTTTCTCCTATAGGGATACATGTATTTGGAACTCTAAATCAAACACGGTTTGTGCTAGCTCTTTGAAACTTGACACAATAAAGCAGTTTCAAGTTCTATCTCTATGGTTAGTTTGCTGTTGATGTAGCCCTAAGCAGAGACTGTCGAGAATCACTTTCATGGAAAGGGCCTGCCAAGCTTCCAAAAAACTACTAGTTGCCTGAAATCTCAGCAAACACTTTTTCACCCAATCTTGATGATACTTTAAGGTAATGATCAGTACACCAATCCCACTTGGCTCGTCAAATTTCGTTCTTCTAGGTTAAACCGTTCGTTGGCAGTAACCGGTTTCATTTTGAGGTTTCACTCTGTTATCTCCTATAGGGATACATGTATTTGGAACTCTAAATCAAACACGGTTTGTGCTAGCTCTTTGAAACTTGACACAATAAAGCAGTTTCAAGTTCTATCTCTATGGTTTGCTTGCTGTTGATGTAGCCCTAAGCAGAGACTGGCGAGAATCACTTTCATGGAAAGGGCCTGCCAAGCTTCCAAAAAACTACGAGTTGCCTGAAATCTCAGCACACACTTTTTCACCCAATCTTGATTAAACTTTCAGGTAATGATCAGTACACCAATCCCACTTGGCTCGTCAAATTTCGTTCTTCCTGGTAAAACCGTTCGTTGGCAGTAACCGGTTTCATTTTGAGGTTTCACTCTGTTATCTAATATAGGGATACATGTATTTGGAACTCTAAATCAAACACGGTTTGTTCTAGCTCTTTGAAACTTGACACAATAAAGCAGTTTAAACTTCTATCTCTATGGATTGTTTGCTGTTGATGTAGCCCTAAGCAGAGACTGGCGAGAATCACTTTCATGGAAAGGGCCTGCCAAGCTTCCAAAAAACTACGAGTTGCCTGAAATCTCAGCAAACACTTTTTCACCCAATCTTGATGATACTTTCAGGTAATGATCAGTACACCAATCCCACTTGGCTCGCCAAATTTCGTTCTTCTAGGTTAAACCGTTCGTTGGCAGTAACCGGTTTCATTTTGAGGTTTCACTCTGTTTTCTCCTATAGGGATACATGTATTTGGAACTCTAAATAGAACACGGTTTGTGCTAGATGTTTGAAACTTGACACTATAAAGCAGTTTCAAGTTCTATGTCTATGGTTTGTTTGCTGTTGATGTAGCCCTAAGCAGAGACTGGCGAGAATCACTTTCATGGAAAGGGCCTGCCAAGCTTCCAAAAAACTACGAGTTGCCTGAAATCTCAGCAAACACTTTTTCACCCAATCTTGATGATACTTTCAGGAAATGATCAGTACACCAATCCCACTTGGCTCGCAAATTTTTTTCTTCTAGGTTAAACTGTTCGTTGGCTGTAACCGGTTTCATTTTGAGGTTTCACTCTGTTTTCTCCTATAGAGATACATGTATTTGGAACTCTAAATCAAACACGGTTTGTGCTAGCTCTTTGAAACTTGACACAATAAAGCAGTTTCAAGTTCTATCTCTATGGTTTGTTTGCTGTTGATGTAGCCCTAAGCAGAGACTGGCGAGAATCACTTTCATAAAAAGGGCCTGCCAAGCTTCCAAAAAAGTACGAGTTGCCTTAAATCTCAGCACACACTTTTTCACCCAATCTTGATGAAACTTTCAGGTAATGATCAGTACACCAATCCCACTTGGCTCGTCAAATTTCGTTCTTCTAGGTTAAACAATTCGTTGGCAGTAACCGGTTTTATTTTGAGGTTTCACTCTGTTTTCTCCTATAGGGATACATGTATTTGGAACGCTAAATCCAACACGGTTTGTGCTAGCTCTTTGAAACTTGACACAATAAAGCAGTTTCAAGTTCTATCTATATGGTTTGTTTGCTGTTGATGTAGCCCTAAGCAGAGACTGCGAGAATCACTTTCATGGAAAGGGCCTGCCAAGCTTCCAAAAAACTACTAGTTGCCTGAAATCTCAGCAAACACTTTTTCACCCAATCTTGATGAAACTTTCAGGTAATGATCAGTACACCAATTCCACTTGGCTCGCCAAATTTCGTTCTTCTAGGTTAAACCGTTCGTTGGCAGTAACCGGTTTCATTTTGAGGTTTCACTCTGTTTTCTCCTATAGGGATACATGTATTTGGAACTCTAAATCAAACACGGTTTGTGCTAGCTCTTTGAAACTTGACACAATAAAGCAGTTTCAAGTTCTATCTCTATGGTTTGTTTGCTGTTGATGTAGCCCTAACCAGAGACTGGCGAGAATCACTTTCATGGAAAGGGCCTGCCAAGCTTCCAAAAAACTACGAGTTGCCTGAAATCTCAGCAAACACTTTTTCACCCAATCTTGATGATACTTTCAGGTAATGATCAGTACACCAATCCCACTTGGCTCGCCAAATTTCGTTCTTCTAGGTTAAACCGTTCGTTGGCAGTAACCGGTTTCATTTTGAGGTTTCACTCTGTTTTCTCCTATAGGGATACATGTATTTGGAACTCTAAATAGAACACGGTTTGTGCTAGATCTTTGAAACTTGACACTATAAAGCAGTTTCAAGTTCTATGTCTATGGTTTGTTTGCTGTTGATGTAGCCCTAAGCAGAGACTGGCGAGAATCACTTTCATGGAAAGGGCCTGCGAAGCTTCCAAAAAACTACTAGTTGCCTGAAATCTCAGCAAACACTTTTTCACCCAATCTTGATGATACTTTCAGGAAATGATCAGTACACCAATCCCACTTGGCTCGCCAAGTTTTGTTCTTCTAGGTTAAACCGTTCGTTGGCTGTAACCGGTTTCATTTTGAGGTTTCACTCTGTTTTCTCCTATAGAGATACATGTATTTGGAACTCTAAATCAAACACGGTTTGGGCTAGCTCTTTGAAACTTGACACAATAAAGCAGTTTCAAGTTCTATCTCTATGGTTTGTTTGCTGTTGATGTAGCCCTAAGCAGAGACTGGCGAGAATCACTTTCATGGAAAGGGCCTACCAAGTTTCCAAAAAATTACGAGTTGCCTGAAATCTCAGCACACACTTTTTCACCCAATCTTGATGAAACTTTCAGGTAATGATCAGTACACCAATTCCACTTGGCTCGCCAAATTTCGTTCTTCTAGGTTAAACCGTTCGTTGGCAGTAACCGGTTTCATTTTGAGGTTTCACTCTGTTTTCTCCTATAGGGATACATGTATTTGGAACTCTAAATCAAACACGGTTTGTGCTAGCTCTTTGAAACTTGACACAATAAAGCAGTTTCAAGTTCTATCTGTATGGTTTGTTTGCTGTTGATGTAGCCCTAAGCAACGACTGGCGAGAATCACTTTCATGGAAAGGGCCTGCCAAGCTTCCAAAAAACTACGAGTTGCCTGAAATCTCAGCACACACTTTTTCACCCAATCTTGATGAAACTTTCAGGTAATGATCAGTACACCAATCCCACTTGGCTCGCCAAATTTCGTTCTTCTAGGTTAAACCGTTCGTTGGCAGTAACCGGTTTCATTTTGAGGTTTCACTCTGTTTTCTCCTATAGGGATACATGTATTTGGAACTCTAAATCAAACACGGTTTGTGCTAGCTCTTTGAAACTTGACACAATAAAGCAGTTTCAAGTTCTATCTCTATGGTTTCTTTGCCTTTGATGTAGCCCTAAGCAGAGACTGGCGAGAATCACTTTCATGGAAAGGGCCTGCCAAGCTTCCAAAAAACTACGTGTTGCCTGAAATCTCAGCACACACTTTTCACCCAATCTTGATGAAACTTTCAGGTAATGATCAGTACACCAATCCCACTTGGCTCGCCAAATTTCGTTCTTCTAGGTTAAACCGTTCGTTGGCAGTAACCGGTTTCATTTTGAGGTTTCACTCTGTTTTCTCCTATAGGGATACATGTATTTGGAACTCTAAATCAAACACGGTTTGTGCTAGCTCTTTGAAACTTGACACAATAAAGCAGTTTCAAGTTCTCTCTCTATGGTTTGTTTGCTGTTGATGTAGCCCTAAGCAGAGACTGGCGAGAATCACTTTCATGGAAAGGGCCTGCCAAGCTTCCAAAAAACTACGAGTTGCCTGAAATCTCAGCAAAAACTTTTTCACCCAATCTTGATGAAACTTTCAGGTAATGATCAGTACACCAATCCCACTTGGCTCGCCAAATTTCGTTCTTCTAGGTTAAAACTTTCGTTGGCAGTAACCGGTTTCATTTTGAGGTTTCACTCTGTTTTCTCCTATAGGGATACATGCATTTGGAACTCTAAATCAAACACGGTTTGTGCTAGCTCTTTGAAACTTGACACAATAAAGCAGTTTCAAGTTCTATCTCTATGGTTTGTTTGCTGTTGATGTAGCCCTAAGCAGAGACTGGCGAGAATCACTTTCATGGAACGGGCCTGCCAAGCTTCCAAAAAACTACGAGTTGCCTGAAATCTCAGCACACACTTTTTCACCCAATCTTGATGAAACTTTCAGGTAATGATCAGTACACCGATCCCACTTGGCTCACCAAATTTCGTTCTTCTAGCTTAAACCGTTCGTTGGCAGTAACCGGTTTCATTTTGAGGTTTCACTCTGTTTTCTCCTATAGGGATACATGTATTTGGAACTCTAAATCAAACACGGTTTGTGCTAGCTCTTTGAAACTTGACACAATAAAGCAGTTTCAAGTTCTATCTCTATGGTTTGTTTGCTGTTGATGTAGCCCTAAGCAGAGACTGGCGAGAATCACTTTCATGGAAAGGGCCTGCCAAGCTTCCAACAATCTACGAGTTTCCTGAAATCTCAGCACACACTTTTTCACACAATCTTGATGAAACTTTCAGGTAATGATCAGTACACCAATTCCACTTGGCTCGCCAAATTTCGTTCTTCTAGGTTAAACCGTTCGTTGGCAGTAACCGGTTTCATTTTGAGGTTTCACTCTGTTTTCTCCTATAGGGATACATGTGTTTGGAACTCTAAATCAAACACGGTTTGTGCTAGCTCTTTGAAACTTGACACAATAAAGCAGTTTCAAGTTCTATCTCTATGGTTTGTTTGCTGTTGATGTAGCCCTAAGCAGAGACTGGCGAGAATCACTTTCATGGAAAGGGCCTGCCAAGCTTCCAACAATCTACGAGTTTCCTGAAATCTCAGCACACACTTTTTCACACAATCTTGATGAAACTTTCAGGTAATGATCAGTACACCAATTCCACTTGGCTCGCCAAATTTCGTTCTTCTAGGTTAAACCGTTCGTTGGCAGTAACCGGTTTCATTTTGAGGTTTCACTCTGTTTTCTCCTATAGGGATACATGTGTTTGGAACTCTAAATCAAACACGGTTTGTGCTAGATCTTTGAAACTTGACACAATAAAGCAGTTTCAAGTTCTATCTGTATGGTTTGTTTGCTGTTGATGTAGCCCTAAGCAACGACTGGCGAGAATCACTTTCATGGAAAGGGCCTGCCAAGCTTCCAAAAAACTACGAGTTGCCTGAAATCTCAGCACACACTTTTTCACCCAATCTTGATGAAACTTTCAGGTAATGATCAGTACACCAATCCCACTTGGCTCGCCAAATTTCGTTCTTCTAGGTTAAACCGTTCGTTGGCAGTAACCGGTTTCATTTTGAGGTTTCACTCTGTTTTCTCCTATAGGGATACATGTATTTGGAACTCTAAATCAAACACGGTTTGTGCTAGCTCTTTGATACTTGACACAATAAAGCAGTTTCAAGTTCTATCTCTATGGTTTCTTTGCCTTTGATGTAGCCCTAAGCAGAGACTGGCGAGAATCACTTTCATGGAAAGGGCCTGCCAAGCTTCCAAAAAACTACGAGTTGCCTGAAATCTCAGCACACACTTTTCACCCAATCTTGATGAAACTTTCAGGTAATGATCAGTACACCAATCCCACTTGGCTCGCCAAATTTCGTTCTTCTAGGTTAAACCGTTCGTTGGCAGTAACCGGTTTCATTTTGAGGTTTCACTCTGTTTTCTCCTATAGGGATACATGTATTTGGAACTCTAAATCAAACACGGTTTGTGCTAGCTCTTTGAAACTTGACACAATAAAGCAGTTTCAAGTTCTATCTCTATGGTTTGTTTGCTGTTGATGTAGCCCTAAGCAGAGACTGGCGAGAATCACTTTCATGGAAAGGGCCTGCCAAGCTTCCAAAAAACTACTAGTTGCCTGAAATCTCAGCAAACACTTTTTCACCCAATCTTGATGATACTTTCAGGTAATGATCAGTACACCAATTCCACTTGGCTCGCCAAATTTCGTTCTTCTAGGTTAAACCGTTCGTTGGCAGTAACCGGTTTCATTTTGCGGTTTCACTCTGTTTTCTCCTATTGGGATACATGTTTTCGGAACTCTAAATCAAACACGGTTTGTGCTAGCTCTTTGAAACTTGACACAATAAAGCAGTTTCAAGTTCTATCTGTATGGTTTGTTTGCTGTTGATGTAGCCCTAAGCAACGACTGGCGAGAATCACTTTCATGGAAAGGGCCTGCCAAGCTTCCAAAAAACTAAGAGTTGCCTGAAATCTCAGCACACACTTTTTCACCCACTCTTGATGAAACTTTCAGGTAATGATCAGTACACCGATCCCACTTGGCTCACCAAATTTCGTTCTTCTAGCTTAAACCGTTCGTTGGCAGTAACCGGTTTCATTTTGAGGTTTCACTCTGTTTTCTCCTATAGGGATACATGTATTTGGAACTCTAAATCAAACACGGTTTGTGCTAGCTCTTTGAAACTTGACACAATAAAGCAGTTTCAAGTTCTATCTGTATGGTTTGTTTGCTGTTGATGTAGCCCTAAGCAACGACTGGCGAGAATCACTTTCATGGAAAGGGCCTGCCAAGCTTCCAAAAAACTACGAGTTGCCTGAAATCTCAGCACACACTTTTTCACCCAATCTTGATGAAACTTTCAGGTAATGATCAGTACACCGATCCCACTTGGCTCACCAAATTTCGTTCTTCTAGCTTAAACCGTTCGTTGTCAGTAACCGGTTTCATTTTGAGGTTTCACTCTGTTTTCTCCTATAGGGATACATGCATTTGGAACTCTAAATCAAACACGGTTTGTGCTAGCTCTTTGAAACTTGACACAATAAAGCAGTTTCAAGTTCTATCTCTATGGTTTGTTTGCTGTTGATGTAGCCCTAAGCAGAGACTGGCGAGAATCACTTTCATGGAAAGGGCCTGCCAAGCTTCCAACAATCTACGAGTTTCCTGAAATCTCAGCACACACTTTTTCACCCAATCTTGATTAAACTTTCAGGTAATGATCAGTCCACCAATCCCACTTGGCTCGCCAAATTTCGTTCTTCTAGGTTAAACCGTTCGTTGGCAGTAACCGGTTTCATTTTGAGGTTTCACTCTGTTTTCTCCTATAGGGATACATGTATTTGGAACTCTAAATCAAACACGGTTTGTGCTAGCTCTTTGAAACTTGACACAATAAAGCAGTTTCAAGTTCTATCTGTATGGTTTGTTTGCTGTTGATGTAGCCCTAAGCAACGACTGGCGAGAATCACTTTCATGGAAAGGGCCTGCCAAGCTTCCAAAAAACTACGAGTTGCCTGAAATCTCAGCACACACTTTTTCACCCAATCTTGATGAAACTTTCAGGTAATGGTCAGTACACCAATCCCACTTGGCTCGCCAAATTTCGTTCTTCTAGGTTAAACCGTTCGTTGGCAGTAACCGGTTTCATTTTGAGGTTTCACTCTGTTTTCTCCTATAGGGATACATGTATTTGGAACTCTAAATCAAACACGGTTTGTGCTAGCTCTTTGAAACTTGACACAATGAAGCAGTTTCAAGTTCTATCTCTATGGTTTGTTTGCCTTTGATGTAGCCCTAAGCAGAGACTGGCGAGAATCACTTTCATGGAAAGAGCCTGCCAAGCTTCCAAAAAACTACGAGTTGCCTGAAATCTCAGCACACACTTTTTCACCCAATCTTGATGAAACTTTCAGGTAATGATCAATACACCAATCCCACTTGGGTCGCCAAATTTCGTTCTTCTAGGTTAAACCGTTCGTTGGCAGTAACCGCTTTCATTTTGAGGTTTCACTCTGTTTTCTCCTATAGGGATACATGTATTTGGAACTCTAAATCAAACACGGTTTGTGCTAGCTCTTTGAAACTTGACACAATAAAGCAGTTTCAAGTTCTATCACTATGGTTTGTTTGCTGTTGATGTAGCCCTAAGCAGAGACTGGCGAGAATCACTTTCATGGAAAGGGCCTGCCAACCTTCCAAAAAACTACGAGTTGCCTGAAATCTCAGCAAACACTTTTTACCAATCTTGATAAAACTTTCAGGTAATGATCAGTACACCAATCCCACTTGGCTCGCCAAATTTCGTTCTTCTAGGTTAAACCTTTCGTTGGCAGTAACCGGTTTCATTTTGAGGTTTCACTCTGTTTTCTCCTATATGGATACATGCATTTGGAACTCTAAATCAAACACGGTTTGTGCTAGCTCTTTGAAACTTGACACAATAAAGCAGTTTCAAGTTCTATCTCTATGGTTTGTTTGCTGTTGATGTAGCCCTAAGCAGAGACTGGCAAGAATCACTTTCATAAAAAGGGCCTGCCAAGCTTCCAAAAAAGTACGAGTTGCCTTAAATCTCATCAAACACTTTTTCACCCAATCTTGATGAAACTTTCAGGTAATGATCAGTACACCAATCTCACTTGGATCGCCAAATTTCGTTCTTCTAGGTTAAACCGTTCGTTGGCAGTAACCGGTTTCATTTTGTGGTTTCACTCTGTTTTCTCCTATAGGGATACATATATTTGGAACTCTAAATCAAACCCAGTTTGGGCTAGCTCTTTGAAACTTGACACAATAAAGCAGTTTCAAGTTCTATCTCTATGGTTTGTTTGCTGTTGATGTAGCCCTAAGCAGACACTGGAAAGAATCACTTTCATGGAAAGGGCCTGCCAAGCTTCCAAAAAACTACGAGTTGCCTGAAATCTCAGCACACACTTTTTCACCCAATCTTGATGAAACTTTCAGGTAATGATCAGTACACCAATCCCACTTGGCTCGCCAAATTTCGTTCTTTAAGGTTAAACCGTTCGTTGGCAGTAACCGGTTTCATTTTGAGGTTTCACTCTGTTTTCTCCTATAGGAATACATGTATTTGGAACTCTAAATCAAACACGGTTTTTGCTAGCTCTTTGAAACTTGACACAATAAAGCAGTTTCAAGTTATATTTCTATGGTTTGTTTGCCTTTGATGTAGCCCTAAGCAGAGACTGCCAAGAATCACTTTCATGGAAAGGGCCTGCCAAGCTTCCAAAAAACTACGAGTTGCCTGAAATCTCAGCAAACACTTTTTCACCCACTCTTGATGAAACTTTCAGGTAATTATCAGTCCACCGATCCCACTTGGCTCGCCAAATTTCGTTCTTCTAGGTTAAACCGTTCGTTGGCAGTAACCGGTTTCATTTTGAGGTTTCACTGTGTTTTCTCCTATAGGGATACATGTATTTGGAACTCTAAATCAAACACGGTTCGTGCTAGCTCTTTGAAACTTGACACAATAAAGCAGTTTCAAGTTTTATCTCTATGGTTTGTTTGCTGTTGATGTAGCCCTAAGCAGAGACTGGAAAGAATCACTTTCATGGAAAGGGCCTGCCAAGCTTCCAAAAAACTACGAGTTGCCTGAAATCTCAGCACACACTTTTTCACCCAATCTTGATGAAACTTTCAGGTAATGATCAGTACACCAATCCCACTTGGCTCGCCAAATTTCGTTCTTCTAGGTTAAACTATTCGTTGGCAATAACCGGTTTCATTTTGAGGTTTCACTCTGTTTTCTCCTATAGGAATACATGTATTTGGAACTCTAAATCAAACAGGGTTTTTGCTAGCTCTTTGAAACTTGACACAATAAAGCAGTTTCAAGTTATATCTCTATGGTTTGTTTGCCTTTGATGTAGCCCTAAGCAGAGACTGCCAAGAATCACTTTCATGGAAAGGGCCTGCCAAGCTTCCAAAAAACTACGAGTTGCCTGAAATCTCAGCAAACACTTTTTCACCCAATCTTGATGAAACTTTCAGGTAATTATCAGTACACAAATCCCACTTGGCTCGCCAAATTTCGTTCTTCCAGGTTAAACCGTTCTTTGGCAGTAACCGGTTTCATTTTGAGGTTTCACTCTGTTTTCTCCTATAGGGATACATGTATTTGGAACTCTAAATCAAACACGGTTTGTGCTAGCTCTTTGAAACTTGACACAATAAAGCAGTTTCAAGTTCTATCTCTATGGTTTGTTTGCTGTTGATGTAGCCCTAAGCAGAGACTGGCGAGAATCACTTTCATGGAAAGGGCCTGCCAAGCTACCAAAAATCTACGAGTTGCCTGAAATCTCAGCACACACTTTTTCACCCAATCTTTATGAAACTTTCAGGTAATGATCAGTACACCGATCCCACTTGGCTCGCCAAATTTCGTTCTTCTAGGTTAAACCGTTCGTTGACAGTAACCGGTTTCATTTTGAGGTTTCACTGTGTTTTCTCCTATAGGGATACATGTATTTGGAACTCTAAATCATCACGGTTTCTGCTAGCTCTTTTAAACTTGACACAATAAAGCAGTTTCAAGTTCTATCTCTATGGTTTGTTTGCTGTTGATGTAGCCCTAAGCAGAGACTGGCGAGAATCACTTTCATGAAAAGGGCCTGCCAAGCCTCCAAAAAGTACGAGTTGCCTGAAATCTGAGCACACACTTTTTCACTCAATCTTGATGAAACTTTCAGGTAATGATCAGTACACCAATCCCACTTGGCTCGCAAAATTTCGTTCTTCTAGGTTAAACCATTCGTTCCAGTAACCGGATTCATTTTTAGGTTTCACTCTGTTTTCTCCTATAGGGATACATGTATTTGGAACTCTAAATCAAACACGGTTTGTGCTAGCTCTTTTAAACTTGACACAATAAAGCAGTTTCAAGTTCTATCTCTATGGTTTGTTTGCTGTTGATGTAGCCCTAAGCAGAGACTGGCGAGAATCACTTTCATGAAAAGGGCCTGCCAAGCCTCCAAAAAGTACGAGTTGCCTGAAATCTGAGTACACACTTTTTTCCCCAATCTTGATGAAACTTTCAGGTAATGATCAGTACACCAATCCCACTTGGCTCGCCAAATTTCGTTCTTCTAGGTTAAACCGTTCCTTGGCAGTAACCGGTTTCATTTTGTGGTTTCACTCTGTTTTCTCCTATAGGGATACATATATTTGGAACTCTAAATCAAACCCAGTTTGGGCTAGCTCTTTGAAACTTGACACAATAAAGCAGTTTCAAGTTCTATCTCTATGGTTTGTTTGCTGTTGATGTAGCCCTAAGCAGACACTGGAAAGAATCACTTTCATGGAAAGGGCCTGCCAAGCTTCCAAAAAACTACGAGTTGCCTGAAATCTCAGCACACACTTTTTCACCCAATCTTGATGAAACTTTCAGGTAATGATCAGTACACCAATCCCACTTGGCTCGCCAAATTTCGTTCTTTAAGGTTAAACCGTTCGTTGGCAGTAACCGGTTTCATTTTGAGGTTTCACTCTGTTTTCTCCTATAGGAATACATGTATTTGGAACTCTAAATCAAACACGGTTTTTGCTAGCTCTTTGAAACTTGACACAATAAAGCAGTTTCAAGTTATATTTCTATGGTTTGTTTGCCTTTGATGTAGCCCTAAGCAGAGACTGCCAAGAATCACTTTCATGGAAAGGGCCTGCCAAGCTTCCAAAAAACTACGAGTTGCCTGAAATCTCAGCAAACACTTTTTCACCCAATCTTGATGAAACTTTCAGGTAATTATCAGTCCACCGATCCCACTTGGCTCGCCAAATTTCGTTCTTCTAGGTTAAACCGTTCGTTGGCAGTAACCGGTTTCATTTTGAGGTTTCACTCTGTTTTCTCCTATAGGGATACATGTATTTGGAACTCTAAATCAAACACGGTTTGTGCTAGCTCTTTGAAACTTGACACAATAAAGCAGTTTCAAGTTCTATCTCTATGGTTTGTTTGCTGTTGATGTAGCCCTAAGCAGAGACTGGCGAGAATCACTTTCATGGAAAGGGCCTGCCAAGCTACCAAAAATCTACGAGTTGCCTGAAATCTCAGCACACACTTTTTCACCCAATCTTTATGAAACTTTCAGGTAATGATCAGTACACCGATCCCACTTGGCTCGCCAAATTTCGTTCTTCTAGGTTAAACCGTTCGTTGACAGTAACCGGTTTCATTTTGAGGTTTCACTGTGTTTTCTCCTATAGGGATACATGTATTTGGAACTCTAAATCATCACGGTTTCTGCTAGCTCTTTGAAACTTGACACAATAAATTAGTTTCAAGTTCTATCTCTATGGTTTGTTTGCTGTTGATGTAGCCCTAAGCAGAGACTGGCGAGAATCACTTTCATGAAAAGGGCCTGCCAAGCTTTCAAAAAACTACGAGTTGCCTGAAATCTGAGCACACACTTTTTCACTCAATCTTGATGAAACTTTCAGGTAATGATCAGTACACCAATCCCACTTGGCTCGCCAAATTTCGTTCTTCTAGTTTAAACCATTCATTCCAGTAACCGGATTCATTTTTAGGTTTCACTCTGTTTTCTCCTATAGGGATACATGTATTTGGAACTCTAAATCAAACACGGTTTGTGCTAGCTCTTTTAAACTTGACACAATAAAGCAGTTTCAAGTTCTATCTCTATGGTTTGTTTGCTGTTGATGTAGCCCTAAGCAGAGACTGGCGAGAATCACTTTCATGAAAAGGGCCTGCCAAGCCTCCAAAATGTACGAGTTGCCTGAAATCTGAGCACACACTTTTTTCCCCAATCTTGATGAAACTTTCAGGTAATGATCAGTACACCAATCCCACTTGGCTCGCCAAATTTCGTTCTTCTAGGTTAAACCGTTCGTTGGCAGTAACCGGTTTCATTTTGAGGTTTCACTCTGTTTTCTCCTATAGGGATACATGTATTTGGAACTCTAAATCAAACACGGTTTGTGCTAGCTCTTTGAAACTTGACACAATAAAGCAGTTTCAAGTTCTATCTCTATGGTTTGTTTGCTGTTGATGTAGCCCTAAGCAGAGACTGGCGAGAATCACTTTCATGGAAAGGGCCTGCCAAGCTTCCAACAATCTACGAGTTGCCTGAAATCTCAGCACACACTTTTTCACCCAATCTTGATTAAACTTTCAGGTAATGATCAGTCCACCAATCCCACTTGGCTCGCCAAATTTCGTTCTTCTAGGTTAAACCGTTCGTTGTCTTTAACCGGTTTCATTTTGAGGTTTCACTCTGTTTTCTCCTATAGGAATACATGTATTTGGAACTCTAAATCAAACACGGTTTTTGCTAGCTCTTTGAAACTTGACACAATAACGCAGTTTCAAGTTATATCTCTATGGTTTGTTTGCCTTTGATGTACCACTAAGCAGAGACTGCCAAGAATCACTTTCATGGAAAGGGCCTGCCAAGCTTCCAAAAAACTACGAGTTGCCTGAAATCTCAGCAAACACTTTTTCACCCAATCTTGATGAAACTTTCAGGTAATTATCAGTACACAAATCCCACTTGGCTCGCCAAATTTCGTTCTTCCAGGTTAAACCGTTCTTTGGCAGTAACCGGTTTCATTTTGAGGTTTCACTCTGTTTTCTCCTATAGGGATACATGTATTTGGAACTCTAAATCAAACACGGTTTGTGCTAGCTCTTTGAAACTTGACACAATAAAGCAGTTTCAAGTTCTATCTCTATGGTTTGTTGGATGTTGATGTAGCCCTAAGCAGAGACTGGCGAGAATCACTTTCATGGAAAGGGCCTGCCAAGCTTCCAAAAAACTACGAGTTGCCTGAAATCTCAGCACACACTTTTTCACCCAATCTTTATGAAACTTTCAGGTAATGATCAGTACACCGATCCCACTTGGCTCGCCAAATTTCGTTCTTCTAGGTTAAACCGTTCGTTGACAGTAACCGGTTTCATTTTGAGGTTTCACTGTGTTTTCTCCTATAGGGATACATGTATTTGGAACTCTAAATCATCACGGTTTCTGCTAGCTCTTTTAAACTTGACACAATAAAGCAGTTTCAAGTTCTATCTCTATGGTTTGTTTGCTGTTGATGTAGCCCTAAGCAGAGACTGGCGAGAATCACTTTCATGAAAAGGGCCTGCCAAGCCTCCAAAAAGTACGAGTTGCCTGAAATCTGAGCACACACTTTTTTCCCCAATCTTGATGAAACTTTCAGGTAATGATCAGTACACCAATCCCACTTGGCTCGCCAAATTTCATTCTTCTAGGTTAAACGGTTCGTTGGCAGTAACTGGAGGTTTCACTCTGTTTTCTCCTATAGGGATACATGTATTTGGAACTCTAAATCAAACACGGTTTGTGCTAGCTCTTTGAAACTTGACACAATAAAGCAGTTTCAAGTTCTATCTCTATGGTTTGTTTGCTGTTGATGTAGCCCTAAGCAGAGACTGGCGAGAATCACTTTCATGGAAAGGGCCTGCCAAGCTTCCAACAATCTACTAGTTGCCTGAAATCTCAGCACACACTTTTTCACCCAATCTTGATTAAACATTCAGGTAATGATCAGTCCACCAATCCCACTTGGCTCGCCAAATTTCGTTCTTCTAGGTTAAACCGTTCGTTGGCAGTAACCGGTTTCATTTTGAGGTTTCACTCTGTTTTCTCCTATAGGGATACATGTATTTGGAACTCTAAATCAAACACGGTTTGTGCTAGCTCTTTGAAACTTGACACAATAAAGCAGTTTCAAGTTCTATCTCTATGGTTTGTTTGCCTTTGATGTAGCCCAAAGCAGAGACTGGCGAGAATCACTTTCATGGAAAGGGCCTGCCAAGCTTCCAAAAAACTACGAGTTGCCTGAAATCTCAGCACACACTTTTTCACCCAATCTTGATGAAACTTTCAGGTAATGATCAGTACACCAATCCCACTTGGGTCGCCAAATTTCGTTCTTCTAGGTTAAACCGTTCGTTGGCAGTAACCGGTTTCATTTTGAGGTTTCACTCTGTTTTCTCCTATAGGGATACATGTATTTGGAACTCTAAATCAAACACGGTTTGTGCTAGCTCTTTGAAACTTGACACAATAAAGCAGTTTCAAGTTCTATCTCTATGGTTTGTTTGCTGTTGATGTAGCCCTAAGCAGAGACTGGCGAGAATCACTTTCATAAAAAGGGCCTGCCAAGCTTCCAAAAAAGTACGAGTTGCCTTAAATCTCATCAAACACTTTTTCACCCAATCTTGATGAAACTTTCAGGTAATGATCAGTACACCAATCTCACTTGGATCGCCAAATTTGGTTCTTCTAGGTTAAACTGTTCGTTGGCAGTAACCGGTTTCATTTTGTGGTTTCACTCTGTTTTCTCCTATAGGGATACATATATTTGGAACTGTAAATCAAACCCAGTTTGGGCTAGCTCTTTGAAACTTGACACAATAAAGCAGTTTCAAGTTCTATCTCTATGGTTTGTTTGCTGTTGATGTAGCCCTAAGCAGACACTGGAAAGAATCACTTTCATGGAAAGGGCCTGCCAAGCTTCCAAAAAACTACGAGTTGCCTGAAATCTCAGCACACACTTTTTCACCCAATCTTGATGAAACTTTCAGGTAATGATCAGTACACCAATCCCACTTGGCTCGCCAAATTTCGTTCTTCTAGTTTAAACCATTCGTTCCAGTAACCGGATTCATTTTTTAGGTTTCACTCTGTTTTCTCCTATAGGGATACATGTATTTGGAACTCTAAATCAAACACGGTTTGTGCTAGCTCTTTTAAACTTGACACAATAAAGCAGTTTCAAGTTCTATCTCTATGGTTTGTTTGCTGTTGATGTAGCCCTAAGCAGAGACTGGCGAGAATCACTTTCATGAAAAGGGCCTGCCAAGCTTTCAAAAAACTACGAGTTGCCTGAAATCTGAGCACACACTTTTTCACTCAATCTTGATGAAACTTTCAGGTAATGATCAGTACACCAATCCCACTTGGCTCGCCAAATTTCGTTCTTCTAGTTTAAACCATTCGTTCCAGTAACCGGATTCATTTTTAGGTTTCACTCTGTTTTCTCCTATAGGGATACATGTATTTGGAACTCTAAATCAAACACGGTTTGTGCTAGCTCTTTTAAACTTGACACAATAAAGCAGTTTCAAGTTCTATCTCTATGGTTTGTTTGCTGTTGATGTAGCCCTAAGCAGAGACTGGCGAGAATCACTTTCATGAAAAGGGCCTGCCAAGCCTCCAAAAAGTACGAGTTGCCTGAAATCTGAGCACACACTTTTTTCCCCAATCTTGATGAAACTTTCAGGTAATGATCAGTACACCAATCCCACTTGGCTCGCCAAATTTCGTTCTTCTAGGTTAAACCGTTCGTTGGCAGTAACCGGTTTCATTTTGAGGTTTCACTCTGTTTTCTCCTATAGGGATACATGTATTTGGAACTCTAAATCAAACACGGTTTGTGCTAGCTCTTTGAAACTTGACACAATAAAGCAGTTTCAAGTTCTATCTCTATGGTTTGTTTGCTGTTGATGTAGCCCTAAGCAGAGACTGGCGAGAATCACTTTCATGGAAAGGGCCTGCCAAGCTTCCAACAATCTACGAGTTGCCTGAAATCTCAGCACACACTTTTTCACCCAATCTTGATTAAACTTTCAGGTAATGATCAGTCCACCAATCCCACTTGGCTCGCCAAATTTCGTTCTTCTAGGTTAAACCGTTCGTTGGCTTTAACCGGTTTCATTTTGAGGTTTCACTCTGTTTTCTCCTATAGGAATACATGTATTTGGAACTCTAAATCAAACACGGTTTTTGCTAGCTCTTTGAAACTTGACACAATAAAGCAGTTTCAAGTTATATCTCTATGGTTTGTTTGCCTTTGATGTACCACTAAGCAGAGACTGCCAAGAATCACTTTCATGGAAAGGGCCTGCCAAGCTTCCAAAAAACTACGAGTTGCCTGAAATCTCAGCAAACACTTTTTCACCCAATCTTGATGAAACTTTCAGGTAATTATCAGTACACAAATCCCACTTGGCTCGCCAAATTTCGTTCTTCCAGGTTAAACCGTTCTTTGGCAGTAACCGGTTTCATTTTGAGGTTTCACTCTGTTTTCTCCTATAGGGATACATGTATTTGGAACTCTAAATCAAACACGGTTTGTGCTAGCTCTTTGAAACTTGACACAATAAAGCAGTTTCAAGTTCTATCTCTATGGTTTGTTGGATGTTGATGTAGCCCTAAGCAGAGACTGGCGAGAATCACTTTCATGGAAAGGGCCTGCCAAGCTTCCAAAAAACTACGAGTTGCCTGAAATCTCAGCACACACTTTTTCACCCAATCTTTATGAAACTTTCAGGTAATGATCAGTACACCGATCCCACTTGGCTCGCCAAATTTCGTTCTTCTAGGTTAAACCGTTCGTTGACAGTAACCGGTTTCATTTTGAGGTTTCACTGTGTTTTCTCCTATAGGGATACATGTATTTGGAACTCTAAATCATCACGGTTTCTGCTAGCTCTTTTAAACTTGACACAATAAAGCAGTTTCAAGTTCTATCTCTATGGTTTGTTTGCTGTTGATGTAGCCCTAAGCAGAGACTGGCGAGAATCACTTTCATGAAAAGGGCCTGCCAAGCCTCCAAAAAGTACGAGTTGCCTGAAATCTGAGCACACACTTTTTTCCCCAATCTTGATGAAACGTTCAGGTAATGATCAGTACACCAATCCCACTTGGCTCGCCAAATTTCATTCTTCTAGGTTAAACGGTTCGTTGGCAGTAACTGGTTTCATTTTGAGGTTTCACTCTGTTTTCTCCTATAGGGATACATGTATTTGGAACTCTAAATCAAACACGGTTTGTGCTAGCTCTTTGAAACTTGACACAATAAAGCAGTTTCAAGTTCTATCTCTATGGTTTGTTTGCTGTTGATGTAGCCCTAAGCAGAGACTGGCGAGAATCACTTTCATGGAAAGGGCCTGCCAAGCTTCCAACAATCTACTAGTTGCCTGAAATCTCAGCACACACTTTTTCACCCAATCTTGATTAAACATTCAGGTAATGATCAGTCCACCAATCCCACTTGGCTCGCCAAATTTCGTTCTTCTAGGTTAAACCGTTCGTTGGCAGTAACCGGTTTCATTTTGAGGTTTCACTCTGTTTTCTCCTATAGGGATACATGTATTTGGAACTCTAAATCAAACACGGTTTGTGCTAGCTCTTTGAAACTTGACACAATAAAGCAGTTTCAAGTTCTATCTCTATGGTTTGTTTGCCTTTGATGTAGCCCAAAGCAGAGACTGGCGAGAATCACTTTCATGGAAAGGGCCTGCCAAGCTTCCAAAAAACTACGAGTTGCCTGAAATCTCAGCACACACTTTTTCACCCAATCTTGATGAAACTTTCAGGTAATGATCAGTACACCAATCCCACTTGGGTCGCCAAATTTCGTTCTTCTAGGTTAAACCGTTCGTTGGCAGTAACCGGTTTCATTTTGAGGTTTCACTCTGTTTTCTCCTATAGGGATACATGTATTTGGAACTCTAAATCAAACACGGTTTGTGCTAGCTCTTTGAAACTTGACACAATAAAGCAGTTTCAAGTTCTATCTCTATGGTTTGTTTGCTGTTGATGTAGCCCTAAGCAGAGACTGGCGAGAATCACTTTCATAAAAAGGGCCTGCCAAGCTTCCAAAAAAGTACGAGTTGCCTTAAATCTCATCAAACACTTTTTCACCCAATCTTGATGAAACTTTCAGGTAATGATCAGTACACCAATCTCACTTGGATCGCCAAATTTGGTTCTTCTAGGTTAAACTGTTCGTTGGCAGTAACCGGTTTCATTTTGTGGTTTCACTCTGTTTTCTCCTCTAGGGATACATATATTTGGAACTGTAAATCAAACCCAGTTTGGGCTAGCTCTTTGAAACTTGACACAATAAAGCAGTTTCAAGTTCTATCTCTATGGTTTGTTTGCTGTTGATGTAGCCCTAAGCAGACACTGGAAAGAATCACTTTCATGGAAAGGGCCTGCCAAGCTTCCAAAAAACTACGAGTTGCCTGAAATCTCAGCACACACTTTTTCACCCAATCTTGATGAAACTTTCAGGTAATGATCAGTACACCAATCCCACTTGGCTCGCCAAATTTCGTTCTTCTAGGTTAAACCGTTCATTGGCAGTAACCGGTTTCATTTTGAGGTTTCACTCTGTTTTCTCCTATAGGAATACATGTATTTGGAACTCTAAATCAAACACGGTTTTTGCTAGCTCTTTGAAACTTGACACAATGAAGCAGTTTCAAGTTATATCTCTATGGTTTGTTTGCCTTTGATGTAGCCCTAAGCAGAGACTGCCAAGAATCACTTTCATGGAAAGGGCCTGCCAAGCTTCCAAAAAACTACGAGTTGCCTGAAATCTCAGCAAACACTTTTTCACCCAATCTTGATGAAACTTTCAGGTAATTATCAGTACACAAATGCCACTTGGCTCGCCAAATTTCGTTCTTCCAGGTTAAACCGTTCTTTGGCAGTAACCGGTTTCGTTTTGAGGTTTCACTCTGTTTTCTCCTATAGGGATACATGTATTTGGAACTCTAAATCAAACACGGTTTGTGCTAGCTCTTTGAAACTTGACACAATAAAGCAGTTTCAAGTTCTATCACTATGGTTTGTTTGCTGTTGATGTAGCCCTAAGCAGAGACTGGCGAGAATCACTTTCATGGAAAGGGCCTGCCAAGCTTCCAAAAAACTACGAGTTGCCTGAAATCTCAGCACACACTTTTTCACCCAATCTTTATGAAACTTTCAGGTAATGATCAGTACACCGATCCCACTTGGCTCGCCAAATTTCGTTCTTCTAGGTTAAACCGTTCGTTGACAGTAACCGGTTTCATTTTGAGGTTTCACTGTGTTTTCTCCTATAGGGATACACGATTTGGAACTCTAAATCATCACGGTTTGTGCTAGCTCTTTGAAACTTGACACAATAAATTAGTTTCCAGTTCTATCTCTATGGTTTGTTTGCTGTTGATGTAGCCCTAAGCAGAGACTGGCGAGAATCACTTTCATGAAAAGGGCCTGCCAAGCTTCCAAAAAAGTATGAGTTGCCTGAAATCTGAGCACACACTTTTTCACTCAATCTTGATGAAACTTTCAGGTAATGATCAGTACACCAATCCCACTTGGCTCGCCAAATTTCGTTCTTCTAGGTTAAACCATTCGTTCCAGTAACCGGATTCATTTTGAGGTTTCACTCTGTTTTCTCCTATAGGGATACATGTATTTGGAACTCTAAATCAAACACGGTTTGTGCTAGCTCTTTTAAACTTGACACAATAAAGCAGTTTCAAGTTCTATCTCTATGGTTTGTTTGCTGTTGATGTAGCCCTAAGCAGAGACTGGCGAGAATCACTTTCATGAAAAGGGCCTGCCAAGCCTCCAAAAAGTACGAGTTGCCTGAAATCTGAGCACACACTTTTTCCCTCAATCTTGATGAAACTTTCAGGTAATGATCAGTACACCAATCCCACTTGGCTCGCCAAATTTCGTTCTTCTAGGTTAAACCGTTCGTTGGCAGTAACCGGTTTCATTTTGAGGTTTCACTCTGTTTTCTCCTATAGGGATACATGTATTTGGAACTCTAAATCAAACACGGTTTGTGCTAGCTCTTTGAATCTTGACGCAATAAAGCAGTTTCAAGTTCTATCTCTATGGTTTGTTTGCTGTTGATGTAGCCCTAAGCAGAGACTGGCGAGAATCACTTTCGTGGAAAGGGCCTGCCAAGCTTCCAAAAAACTACGAGTTGCCTGAAATCTCAGCAAAAACTTTTTCACCCAATCTTGATGAAACTTTCAGGTAATGATCAGTACACCAATCCCACTTGGCTCGCCAAATTTCGTTCTTCTAGGTTAAACCTTTCGTTGGCAGTAACCGGTTTCGTTTTGAGGTTTCACTCTTTTTTCTCCTATAGGGATACATGCATTTGCAACTCTAAATCAAACACGGTTTGTGCTAGCTCTTTGAAACCTGACACAATAAAGCAGTTTCAAGTTCTATCTCTATGGTTTCTTTGCTGTTGATGTAGCCCTAAGCAGAGATTGGCGAGAATCACTTTCATGGAAAGGGCCTGCCACGCTTCCAAAAAAGTACGAGTTGCCTTAAATCTCAGCAAACACTTTTTCACCCAATCTTGATGAATCTTTCAGGTAATGATCAGTACACCAATCTCACTTGGATCGCCAAATTTCGTTCTTCTAGGTTAAACCGTTCGTTGGCAATAACCGGTTTCATTTTGAGGTTTCACTCTGTTTTCTCCTATAGGGATACATGTATTTGGAACTCTAAATCAAACCCAGTTTGGGCTAGCTCTTTGAAACTTGACACAATAAAGCAGTTTCAAGTTCTATCTCTATGTTTTGTTTGCTGTTGATTTAGCCCTAAGCAGAGACTGGCGAGAATCACTTTCATGAAAAGGGCCTGCGAAGCTTCCAAAAAACTACGAGTTGCCTTAAATCTGAGCACACACTTTTTCACCCAATCTTGATGAAACTTTCAGGTAATGATCAGTAAACCAATCCCACTTGGCTCGCCAAATTTAGTTCTTCTAGGTTAAACCGTTCGTTGGCAGTATCCGGTTTCATTTTGAGGTTTCACTCTGTTTTCTCCTATAGGGACACATGTATTTGGAACTCTAAATCAAACACAGTTTGTGCTAGCTCTTTGAAACTTGACACAATAAAGCAGTTTCAAGTTCTATCTCTATGGTTTGTTTGCTGTTGATGTAGCCCTAAGCAGAGACTGGCGAGAATCACTTTAATGGAAAGGGCCTGCCAAGCTTCCAAAAAACCACGAGTTGCCTTAAATCTCAGCAAACACTTTTTCACCCAATCTTGATGAAACTTTCAGGTAATGATCAGTACACCAATCCCACTTGGATCGCCAAATTTCATTCTTCTAGGTTAAACCATTCGTTGGCAGTAACCGGTTTCATTTTGAGGTTTCAGTCTGTTTTCTCCTTTAGGGATACATGTATTTGGAACTCTAAATCAAACGCAGTTTGGGCTAGCTCTTTGAAACTTGACACAATAAAGCAGTTTCAAGTTCTATCTCTATGGTTTGTTTGCTGTTGATGTAGCCCTAAGCAGAGACTGGCGAGAATCACTTTCATGAAAAGGGCCTGCCAAGCTTCCAAAAAAATACGAGTTACCTGAAATCTGAGCACACACTTTTTCACCCAATCTTGATGAAACTTTCAGGTAATGATCAGTACACCAATCCCACTTGGCTCGCCAAATTTCTTTCTTCTAGGTTAAACCGTTCGTTGGCTGTAACCGGTTTCATTTTGAGGTTTCACTCTGTTTTCTCCTATAGGGATACATGTATTTGGAACTCTAAATCAAACACGGTTTGTGCTACCTCTTTGAAACTTGACACAATAAAGCAGTTTCAAGTTCTATCTCTATGGTTTGTTTGCTGTTGATGTAGCCCTAAGCAGAGACTGGCGAGAATCACTTTCATGGAAAGGGCCTGCCAAGCTTCCAAAAAACTACGAGTTGCCTGAAATCTCAGCAAACACTTTTTCACCCTATCTTGATGAAACTTTCAGGTAATGATCAGTACACCAATCCCACTTGGCTCGCCAAATTTCGTTCTTCTAGGTTAAACCGTTCGTTGGCAGTAACCGGTTTCATTTTGAGGTTTCACTCTGTTTTCTCCTATAGGGATACATGTATTTGGAACTCTAAATCAAACACAGTTTGTGCTAGCTCTTTGAAACTTGACACAATAAAGCAGTTTAAAGTTCTATTTCTATGGTTTGTTTGCTGTTGATGTAGCCCTAAGCAGAGACTGGCGAGAATCACTTTCATGGAAAGGGCCTGCCAAGCTTCCAAAAAACTACGAGTTGCCAGAAATCTCAGCACACACTTTTTCACCCAATCTTGAAGAAACTTTCAGGTTATGATCAGTACACCAATCCCACTTGGCTCGCCAAATTTCGTTCTTCTAGGTTAAACCGTTCGTTGGCAGTAACCGGTTTCATTTTTAGGTTTCACTCCGTTTTCTCTTATAGGGATACATGTATTTGGAACTCTAAATCAAACACGGTTTGTGCTAGCTCTTTGAAACTTGACACAATAAAGCAGTTTTATGTTCTATCTCTATGGTTTGTTTGCTGTTGATGTAGCCCTAAGCAGCGACTGGCGAGAATCACTTTTATGGAAAGGGCCTGCCAAGCTTCCAAAAAACTACGAGTTTCCTGAAATCTCAGCACACAATTTTTCACCCAATCTTGATGAAACTTTCAGGTAATGATCAGTACACCAATCCCACTTGGCTCGCCAAATTTCGTTCTTCTAGGTTAAACCGTTCGTTGGCAGTAACCGGTTTCATTTTGAGGTTTAACTCTGTTTTCTCCTATAGGGATACATGTATTTGGAACTCTAAATCAAACACAGTTTGTGCTAGCTCTTTGAAACTTCACACAATAAAGCAGTTTCAAGTTCTATCTCTATGGTTTGTTTGCTGTCGATGTAGCCCTAAGCAGAGACTGGCGAGAATCACTTTCATGGAAAGGGCCTGCCAAGCTACCAAAAAACTACCAGTTGCCTGAAATCTCAGCACACACTTTTTCACCCAATCTTGATGATACTTTCAGGTAATGATCAGTACACCAATCCCACTTGGCTCGCCAAATTTCGTTCTTCTAGGTTAAACCGTTCGTTGGCAGTAACCGGTTCCATTTGAGGTTTCACTCTGTTTTCTCCTATAGGGATACATGTATTTGGAACTCTAAATCAAACACGGTTTGTGCTAGCGCTTTGAAACTTGACACAATAAAGCAGTTTCAAGTTCTATCTCTATGGTTTGTTTGCTGTCGATGTAGCCCTAAGCAGAGACTGGCGAGAATCACTTTATGGAAAGGGCCTGCCAAGCTTCCAAAAAACTACGAGTTGCCTGAAATATCAGCACACACTTTTTAACCCAATCTTGATGAAACTTTCAGGTAATGATCAGTACACCAATCCCACTTGGCTCGCCAAATTTCGTTCTTCTAGGTTAAACCGTTCGTTGGCAGTAACCGGTTCCATTTTGAGGTTTCACTCTGTTTTCTCCTATAGGGATACATGTATTTGGAACTCTAAATCAAACACGGTTTGTGCTAGCTCTTTGAAACTTGACACAATAAAGCAGTTTCAACTTCTATCTCTATGGTTTGTTTGCTGTTGATGTAGCCCTAAGCAGAGACTGGGAAGAATCACTTTCATGGAAAGGGCCTGCCAAGCTTCCAAAAAACTACGAGTTGCCTGAAATCTCAGCAAACACTTTTTCACCCAATCTTGATGAAACTTTCAGGTAATGATCAGTACACCAATCCCACTTGGCTCGCCAAATTTCGTTCTTCTAGGTTAAACCGTTCGTTGGCAGTAACCAGTTTCATTTTAAGGTTTCACTCTGTTTTCTCCTATAGGGATACATGTATTTGGAACTCTAAATCAAACACGGTTTGTGCTAGCTCTTTGAAACTTGACACAATAAAGCAGTTTCAAGTTCTATCTCTATGGTTTGTTTTCTCTTGATGTAGCCCTAAGCAGAGACTGGGAAGAATCACTTTCATGGAAAGGGCCTGCCAAGCTTCCAAAAAACTACGAGTTGCCTGAAATCTCAGCAAACACTTTTTCACCCAATCTTGATGAAACTTTCAGGTAATGATCAGTACACCAATCTCACTTGGATCGCCAAATTTCGTTCTTCTAGGTTAAACCGTTCGTTGGCAGTAACCGGTTTCATTTTGAGGTTTCACTCTGTTTTCTCCTATAGGGATACATGTATTTGGAACTCTAAATCAAACACGGTTTGTGCTAGCTCTTTGAAACTTGACACAATAAAGCAGTTTCAAGTTCTATGTCTATGGTTTGTTTGCTGTTGATGTAGCCCTAAGCAGAGACTGGCGAGAATCACTTTCATGGAAAGGGCCTGCCAAGCTTCCAAAAAACTACGAGTTCCCTGAAATCTCAGCAAACACTTTTTCACCCAATCTTGATGAAACTTTCAGGTAATGATCAGTACACCAATACCACTTGGCTCGCCAAATTTCGTTCTTCTAGGTTAAACCCTTCGTTGGCAGTAACCGGTTTCATTTTGAGGTTTCACTCTGTTTTCTCCTATAGGGATACATGTATTTGGAACTCTAAATCAAACACAGTTTGTGCTAGCTCTTTGAAACTTGACACAATAAAGCAGTTTAAAGTTCTATTTCTATGGTTTTTTTGCTGTTGATGTAGCCCTAAGCAGAGACTGGCGAGAATCACTTTCATGGAAAGGGCCTGTCAAGCTTCCAAAAAACTACGAGTTGCCAGAAATCTCAGCACACACTTTTTCACCCAATCTTGAAGAAACTTTCAGGTTATGATCAGTACACCAATCCCACTTGGCTCGCCAAATTTCGTTATTCTAGGTTAAACCGTTCGTTGGCAGTAACCGGTTTCATTTTTAGGTTTCACTCCGTTTTCTCTTATAGGGATACATGTATTTGGAACTCTAAATCAAACACGGTTTGTGCTAGCTCTTTGAAACTTGACACAATAAAGCAGTTTCAAGTTCTATCTTTATGGTTTGTTTGCTGTTGATGTAGCCCTAAGCAGAGACTGGCGAGAATCACTTTCATGGAAAGGGCCTGCCAAGCTTCCAAAAAACTACGAGTTGCCTGAAATCTCAGCAAACACTTTTTCACCCAATCTTGATGATACTTTCAGGTAATTATCACTACACCAATCCCACTTGGCTCGCCAAATTTTGTTCTTCTAGGTTAAACTGTTCGTTGGCAGTAACCGGTTTCATTCTGAGGTTTCACTCTGTTTTCTCCTATAGGGATACTTGTATTTGGAACTCTAAATCAAACACGGTTTGTGCTAGCTCTTTGAAACTTGACACAATAAAGCAGTTTTATGTTCTATCTCTATGGTTTGTTTGCTGTTGATGTAGCCCTAAGCAGCGACTGGCGAGAATCACTTTTATGGAAAGGGCCTACCAAGCTTCCAAAAAACTACGAGTTTCCTGAAATCTCAGCACACAATTTTTCACCCAATCTTGATGAAACTTTCAGGTAATGATCAGTACACCAATCCCACTTGGCTCGCCAAATTTCGTTCTTCTTGGTTAAACCGTTCGTTGGCAGTAACCGGTTTCATTTTGAGGTTTAACTCTGTTTTCTCCTATAGGGATACATGTATTTGGAACTCTAAATAAAACACAGTTTGTGCTAGCTCTTTGAAACTTGACACAATAAAGCAGTTTCAAGTTCTATTTCTATGGTTTGTTTGCTGTTGATGTAGCCCTAAGCACCGACTGGCGAGAATCACTTTCATGGAAAGGGCCTGCCAAGCTTCCAAAAAACTACGAGTTGCCAGAAATCTCAGCACACACTTTTTCACCCAATCTTGAAGAAACTTTCAGGTAATGATCAGTACACCAATCCCACTTGGCTCGCCAAATTTCGTTCTTCTAGGTTAAACCGTTCGTTGTCAGTAACCGGTTTCATTTTGAGGTTTCACTCTGTTTTCTCTTTTAGGGATACATGTATTTGGAACTCTAAATCAAACACGGTTTGTGGTAGCTCTTTGAAACTTGACACAATAAAGCAGTTTCAAGTTCTATCTTTATGGTTTGTTTGCTGTTGATGTAGCCCTAAGCAGAGACTGGCGAGAATCACTTTCATGGAAAGGGCCTGCCAAGCTTCCAAAAAACTACGAGTATCCTGAAATCTCAGCAAACACTTTTTGACCCAATCTTGATGATACTTTCAGGTAATTATCACTACACCAATCCCACTTGGCTCGCCAAATTTCGTTCTTCTAGGTTAAACCGTTCGTTGGCAGTAACCGGTTTCATTTTGAGGTTTCACTCTGTTTTCTCCTATAGGGATACTTGTATTTGGAACTCTAAATCAAACACGGTTTGTGCTAGCTCTTTGAAACTTGACACAATAAAGCAGTTTCAAGTTCTATCTCTATGGTTTGTTTGCTGTCAATGTAGCCCTAAGCAGAGACTGGCGAGAATCACTTTCATGGAAAGGGCCTGCCAAGCTACCAAAAAACTACCAGTTGCCTGAAATCTCAGCACACACTTTTTCACCCAATCTTGATGATACTTTCAGGTAATTATCACTACACCAATGCCACTTGGCTCGCCAAATTTCGTTCTTCTAGGTTAAACCGTTCGTTGGCAGTAACCGGTTTCATTTCGAGGTTTCACTCTGTTTTCTCCTATAGGGATACTTGTATTTGGAACTCTAAATCAAACACGGTTTGTGCTAGCTCTTTGAAACTTGACACAATAAAGCAGTTTCAAGTTCTATCTTTATGGTTTGTTTGCTGTCGATGGAGCCCTAAGCAGAGACTGGCGAGAATCACTTTCATGGAAAGGGCCTGCCAAGCTACCAAAAAACTACCAGTTGCCTGAAATCTCAGCACACACTTTTTAACCCAATCTTGATGATACTTTCAGGTAATGATCAGTACACCAATCCCACTTGGCTCGCCAAATTTCGTTCTTCTAGGTTAAACCGTTCGTTGGCAGTAACCGGTTTCATTTTGAGGTTTCACTCTGTTTTCTCCTATAGGAATACATGTATTTGGAACTCTAAATCAAACACGGTTTGTGCTAGCTCTTTGAAACTTGACACAATAAAGCAGTTTCAAGTTCTATCTCTATGGTTTGTTTGCTGTTGATGTAGCCCTAAGCAGCGACTGGCGAGAATCACTTTCATGGAAAGGGCCTGCCAAGCTTCCAAAAAACTACGAGTTGCCTGAAATCTCAGCAAACACTTTTTCACCCAATCTTGATGAAACTTTCAGGTAATGATCAGTACACCAATCCCACTTGGCTCGCCAAATTTCGTTCTTCTAGGTTAAACCGTTCGTTGGCAGTAACCGGTTTCATTTTGAGGTTTCACTCTGTTTTCTCCTATAGGGATATATGTATTTGGAACTCTAAATCAAACACGGTTTGTGCTAGCTCTTTGAAACTTGACACAATAAAGCAGTTTCAAGTTCTATCTCTATGGTTTGTTTTCTCTTGATGTAGCCCTAAGCAGAGACTGTTAAGAATCACTTTCATGGAAAGGGCCTGCCAAGCCTCCAAAAAACTACGAGTTGCCTGAAATCTCATCAAACACTTTTTCACCCAATCTTGATGAAACTTTCAGGTAATGATCAGTACACCAAATGGGAATTTGGCTCGCCAAATTCCGTTCTTCTAGGTTAAACAGTTCGTTTGTAGTAACCGGTTTCATTTTGAGGTTTCACTCTGTTTTCTCCTATAAGGATACATGTATTTGGAACTCTAAATCAAACCCAGTATGGGCTAGCTCTTTGAAACTTGACACAATAAAGCAGTTTCAAGTTCTATCTTTATGGTTTGTTTGCTGCTGATGTAGCCCTAAGCAGAGACTGGCGAGAATCAGTTTCATTGAAAGGGCCTGCCAAGCTTCCAAAAAACTACGAGTTGCCTGAAATCTCGGCAAACACTTTTTCACCCAATCTTGATGATACTTTCAGGTAATGATCAGTACACCAATCCCACTTGGCTCGCCAAATTTCGTTCTTCTAGGTTAAACCATTCGTTGGCAGTAACCGGTTTCAATTTGAGGTTTCACTCTGTTTTCTCCTATAGGGATACATGTATTTGGAACTCTAAATCAAACACGGTTTGTGCTAGCTCTTTGAAACTTGACACAATAAAGCAGTTTCAAGTTCTATCTCTATGGTTTGTTTGCTGTTGATGTAGCCCTAAGCAGAGATTTTCGAGAATCACTTTCATGGAAAGGGCCTGCCAAGCTTTCAAAAAACTACCAGTTGCCTGAAATCTCAGCAAACACTTTTTCACCCAATCTTGATGATACTTTCAGGTAATGATCAGTACACCAATCCCACTTGGCTCGCCAAATTTCGTTCTTCTAAGTTAAACCGTTTGTTGGCAGTAACCGGTTTCATTTTGAGGTTTCACTCTGTTTTCTCCTCTAGGGATACATGTATTTAGAACTCTAAATCAAACACGGTTTGTGCTAGCTCTTTGAAACTTGACAAAATAAAGCAGTTTCAAGTTCTATCTCTATGGTTTGTTTGCTGTTGATATAACCCTTAGCAGATACTGGCGAGAATCACTTTCATGGAAAGGGCCTGCCAAGCTTCCAAAAAACTACGAGTTGCCTGAAATCTCAGCAAACACTTTTTCACCCAATCTTGATGAAACTTTCAGGTAATGATCAGTACACCAATCCCATTTGGATCGCCAAATTCCGTTCTTCTAGGTTAAACCGTTCGTTGGTAGTAACCGGTTTCATTTTGAGGTTTCACTCTGTTTTCTCCTATAAGGATACATGTATTTGGAACTCTAAATCAAACCCAGTATGGGCTAGCTCTTTGAAACTTGACACAATAAAGCAGTTTCAAGTTCTATCTTTATGGTTTGTTTGCTGCTGATGTAGCCCTAAGCAGAGACTGGCGAGAATCACT
Source organism: Ictidomys tridecemlineatus (assembly GCF_052094955.1). NCBI lineage: Eukaryota > Metazoa > Chordata > Mammalia > Rodentia > Sciuridae > Ictidomys > Ictidomys tridecemlineatus. The sequence goes on from NW_027526197.1 coordinate 50,130, forward strand.
TTCATTGAAAGGGCCTGCCAAGCTTCCAAAAAACTACGAGTTGCCTGAAATCTCGGCAAACACTTTTTCACCCAATCTTGATGATACTTTCAGGTAATGATCAGTACACCAATCCCACTTGGCTCGCCAAATTTCGTTCTTCTAGGTTAAACCGTTCGTTGGCAGTAACCGGTTTCAATTTGAGGTTTCACTCTGTTTTCTCCTATAGGGATACATGTATTTGGAACTCTAAATCAAACACGGTTTGTGCTAGGTCTTTGAAACTTGACACAATAAAGCAGTTTCAAGTTCTATCTCTATGGTTTGTTTGCTGTTGATGTAGCCCTAAGCAGAGATTTTCGAGAATCACTTTCATGGAAAGGGCCTGCCAAGCTTTCAAAAAACTACCAGTTGCCTGAAATCTCAGCAAACACTTTTTCACCCAATCTTGATGATACTTTCAGGTAATGATCAGTACACCAATCCCACTTGGCTCGCCAAATTTCGTTCTTCTAAGTTAAACGGTTTGTTGGCAGTAACCGGTTTCATTTTGAGATTTCACTCTGTTTTCTCCTATAGGGATACATGTATTTAGAACTCTAAATCAAACACGGTTTGTGCTAGCTCTTTGAAACTTGACAAAATAAAGCAGTTTCAAGTTCTATCTCTATGGTTTGTTTGCTGTTGATATAGCCCTTAGCAGATACTGGTGAGAATCACTTTCATGGAAAGGGCCTGCCAAGCTTCCAAAAAAGTATGAGTTGCCTGAAATCTCAGCACACACTTTTTCACACAATCTTGATGAAACTTTCAGGTAATGATCAGTACACCAATCCCACTTGGCTCGCCAAATTTCATTCTTCTAGGTTAAATCGTTCGTTGGCAGTAACCGGTTTCATTTTGAGGTTTCACTCTGTTTTCTCCTATAGGGATACATGTATTTGGAACTCTAAATCAAACACGGTTTGTGCTAGCTCTTTGAAACTTGACACAATAATGCAGTTTCAAGTTCTATCTCTATGGTTTGTTTGCTGTTGATGTAGCCCTAAGCAGAGACTGGCGAGAATCACTTTCATGGAAAGGGCCTGCCAAGCTTCCAAAAAACTACGAGTTGCCTGAAATCTCAGCAAACACTTTTTCACCCAATCTTGATGAAACTTTCAGGTAATGATGAGTACACCAATCCCACTTGGCTCACCAAATTTCGTTCTTCTAGGTTAAACCGTTCGTTGGCAGTAACCAGTTTCATTTTGAGGTTTCACTCTGTTTTCTCCTATGGGGATACATGTATTTGGAACTCTAAATCAAACACGGTTTGTGCTAGCTCTTTGAAACTTGACACAATAAAGCAGTTTCAAGTTCTATCTCTATGGTTTGTTTACTGTTGATGTAGGCCTAAGAAGAGACTGGCGAGAATCACTTTCATGGAAAGGGCCTGCCAAGCTTCCAAAAAACTACGAGTTGCCTGAAATCTCAGCACACACTTTTTCACCCAATCTTGATGAAACTTTCAGGTAATGATCAGTACACCAATCCCACTTGGCTCGCCAAATTTCGTTCTTCTAGGTTAAACCGTTCGTTGGCAGTAACCGGTTTCGGTTTGAGGTTTCACTCTTTTTTCTCCTATAGGGATACATGCATTTGGAACTCTAAATCAAACACGGTTTGTGCTAGCTCTTTGAAACTTGACACAATAAAGCAGTTTCAATTTCTCTCTATATCGTTTGTTTGCTGTTGATGTAGCCCTAAGCAGAGACTGGCGAGAATCACTTTCATGGAAAGGGCCTGCCAAGCTTTCAAAAAACTACGAGTTGCCTGAAATCTCAGGAAACACTTTTTCACCCAATCTTGATGAAACTTTCAGGTAATGATCAGTACACCAATCCCACTTGGCTCGCCAAATTCCATTCTTCTAGGTTAAACCATTCGTTGGCAGTAACCGGTTTCATTTTGAGGTTTCACTCTGTTTTCTCCAATAGGGATACATGTATTTGGAACTCTAAATCAAACACGGTTTGTGCTAGCTCTTTGAAACTTGACACAATAAAGCTGTTTCAAGTTCTATCTCTATGGTTTGTTTGCTGTTGATGTAGCCCTAAGCAGAGACTGGAGAGCATCACTTTCATAGAAAGGGCCTGCCAAGATTCCAAAAAACTACGAGTTGTCTGAAATCTCAGCAAACACTTTTTCACCCAATCTTGATGAACCTTTCAGGTAATGATCAGTACACCAATCCCATTTGGCTCGCCAAATTCCATTCTTCTAGGTTAAACCGTTCGTTGGTAGTAACCGATTTCATTTTGAGGTTTCACTCTGTTTTCTCCTATAAGGATACATGTATTTGAAACTCTAAATCAAACCCAGTTTGCGCTAGCTCTTTGAAACTTGACAAAATAAAGCAGTTTCAAGTTCTATCTTTATGGTTTGTTTGCTGCTGATGTAGCCCTAAGCAGAGACTGGCGAGAATCACTTTCATTGAAAGGGCCTGCCAAGCTTCCAAAAAACTACGAGTTGCCTGAAATCTCGGCAAACACTTTTTCACCCAATCTTGATGATACTTTCAGGTAATGATCAGTACACCAATCCCACTTGGCTCGCCAAATTTCGTTCTTCTAGGTTAAACCGTTCGTTGGCATTAACCGGTTTCATTTTGAGGTTTCACTCTGTTTTCTCCTCAAGGGATACATGTATTTGGAACTCTAAATCAAACACGGTTTGTGCTAGCTCTTTGAAACTTGACACAATAAAGTAGTTTCAAGTTCTATCTCTATGGTTTGTTTGCTGTTGATGTAGCCCTAAGCAGAGATTTTCGAGAATCACTTTCATGGAAAGGGCCTGCCAAGCTTTCAAAAAACTACCAGTTGCCTGAAATCTCAGCAAACACTTTTTCACCCAATCTTGATGATACTTTCAGGTAATGATCAGTACACCAATCCCACTTGGCTCGCCAAATTTCGTTCTTCTAAGTTAAACCGTTTGTTGGCAGTAACCGGTTTCATTTTGAGGTTTCACTCTGTTTTCTCCTCTAGGGATACATGTATTTAGAACTCTAAATCAAACACGGTTTGTGCTAGCTCTTTGAAACTTGACAAAATAAAGCAGTTTCAAGTTCTATCTTTATGGTTTGTTTACTGTTGATATAGCCCTTAGCAGATACTGGCGAGAATCACTTTCATGGAAAGGGCCTGCCAAGCTTCCAAAAAAGTATGAGTTGCCTGAAATCTCAGCACACACTTTTTCACTCAATCTTGATGAAACTTTCAGGTAATGATCAGTACACCAATCCCACTTGGCTCGCCAAATTTCATTCTTCTAGGTTAAACCGTTCGTTGGCAGTAACCGGTTTCATTTTGAGGTTTCACTCTTTTTTCTCCTATAGGGATACATGTATTTGGAACTCTAAATCAAACACGGTTTGTGCTAGCTCTTTGAAACTTGACACAATAAAGCAGTTTCAAGTTCTATCTCTATGGTTTGTTTGCTGTTGATGTAGCCCTAAGCAGAGACTGGCGAGAATCACTTTCATGGAAAGGGCCTGCCAAGCTTCCAAGAAACTACGAGTTGCCTGAAATCTCAGCAAACACTTTTTCACCCAATCTTGATGAAACTTTCAGGTAATCATCAGTACACCAATCCCACTTGACTCGCCAAATTTCGTTCTTCTAGGTTAAACCATTCGTTGGCAGTAACCGGTTTCATTTTGAGGTTTCACTCTGTTTTCTCCTATAGGGATACATGTAGTTGGAACTTTAAATCAAACACGGTTTGTGCTAGCTCTTTGAAACTTGACACAATAAAGCAGTTTCAAGTTCTATCTTTATGGTTTGTTTACTGTTGATTTAGCCCTAAGCAGAGACTGGCGAGAATCACTTTCATGGAAAGGGCCTGCCAAGCTTCCAAAAAATTACCAGTTGCCTGAAAACTCAGCAAACACTTTTTCACCCAATCTTGATGAAACTTTCAGGTAATGATCAGTACACCAATCCCACTTGGCTCGCCAAATTTCGTTCTTCTAGGTTAAACCGTTCGTTGGCAGTAACCGGTTTCATTTTGAGGTTTCACTCTGTTTTCTCCTATAGGGATACATGTATTTGGAACTCTAAATCAAACACGGTTTGTGCTAGCTCTTTGAAACTTGACACAATAAAGCAGTTTCAAGTTCTATCTCTATGGTTTGTTTGCTGTTGATGTAGCCCTAAGCAGAGACTGGCGAAATCACTTTCATGGAAAGGGCCTGCCAAGCTTCCAAAAAATTTCGAGTTGCCTGAAATCTCAGCACACCCTTTTTCACCCAATCTTGATGAAACTTTCAGGTAATGATCAGTACACCAATCCCACTTGGCTCGCCAAATTTCGTTCTTCTAGGTTAAACCGTTCGTTGGCAGTAACCGGTTTCATTTTGAGGTTTCACTCTGTTTTCTCCTATTGGGATACATGTATTTGGAACTCTAAATCAAACCCAGTTTGGGCTAGCTCTTTGAAACTTGACACAATAAAGCAGTTTCAAGTTCTATCTCTATGGTTTGTTTGCTGATGATGTAGCCATAAGCAGAGACTGGCGAGAATCACTTTCATGGAAAGGGCCTGCCAAGCTTCCAAGAAACTACGAGTTGCCTGAAATCTCAGCAAACACTTTTCACCCAATTTTGATGAAACTTTCAGGTAATGATCAGTACACCAATCCCAATTGGCTCGCCAAATTTCGTTCTTCTAGGTTAAACCGTTCGTTGGCAGTAACCGGTTTCATTTTGAGGTTTCATTCTGTTTTCTCCTATAGGGATACATGTATTTGGAACTCTAAATCAAACACGGTTTTTGCTAGCTCTTTGAAACTTGACACAATAAAGCAGTGTTAAGTTCTATCTCTATGGTTTTTTTGCTGTTGATGTAGCCCTAAGCAGAGACTGGCGAGAATCACTTTCATGAAAAGAGCCTGCAAAGCTTCCAAAAAACTACGAGTTGCCTGAAATCTCAGCACACACTTTTTCACCCAATCTTGATGAAACTTTCAGATAGTGATCAGTACACCAATCCCACTTGGCTCGCCAAACTTCGTTCTTCTAGGTTAAACCGTTCGTTGGCAGTAACCGGTTTCGTTTTGAGGTTTCACTCTGTTTTCTATTATAGGGATACATGTATTTGGAACTCTAAATCAAACAAGGTTTGTGCTAGCTCTTTGAAAGTTGACACAATAAAGCAGTTTCAAGTTCTATCTCTATGGTTTGTTTGCTGTTGATGTAGCCCTAAGCAGAGACTGGCGAGAATCACTTTCATGGAAAGGGCCTGCCAAGCTTCCAAAAAAGTATGAGTTGCCTGAAATCTCAGCACACACTTTTTCACACAATCTTGATGAAACTTTCAGGTAATGATCAGTACACCAATCCCACTTGGCTCGCCAAATTTCATTCTTCTAGGTTAAACCGTTCGTTGGCAGTAACCGGTTTCATTTTGAGGTTTCACTCTGTTTTCTCCTATAGGGATACATGTATTTGGAACTCTAAATCAAACACGGTTTGTGCTAGCTTTTTGAAACTTGACACAATAAAGCAGTTTCAAGTTCTATCTCTATGGTTTGTTTGCTGTTGATGTAGCCCTAAGCAGAGACTGGCGAGAATCACTTTCATGGAAAAGGCCTGCCAAGCTTCCAAAAAACTACGAGTTGCCTGAAATCTCAGCAAACACTTTTTCACCCAATCTTGATGAAACTTTCAGGGAATGATCAGTACACCAATCCCACTTGGCTCGCTAAATTTCGAACTTCTAGGTTAAACCGTTCGTTGGCAGTAACGGGTTTTGTTTTGAGGTTTCACTCTTTTTTCTCCTATAGGGATACATGCATTTTGAACTCTAAATCAAACACGGTTTGTGCTAGCTCTTTGAAACTTGACACAATAAAGCAGTTTCAAGTTCTATCTCTATGGCTTGTTTGCTGTTGATGTAGCCCTAAGCAGAGACTGCCGAGAATCACTTTCATGGAAAGGGCCTGCCAAGCTTCCAAGAAACTACGAGTTGCCTGAAATCTCAGCAAACACTTTTTCACCCAATCTTGATGAAACTTTCAGGTAATCATCAGTACACCAATCCCACTTGACTCGCCAAATTTCGTTCTTCTAGGTTAAACCATTCCTTGGCAGTAACCGGTTTCATTTTGAGGTTTCACTCTGTTTTCTCCTATAGGGATACATGTAGTTGGAACTTTAAATCAAACACGGTTTGTGCTAGCTCTTTGAAACTTGACACAATAAAGCAGTTTCAAGTTCTATCTTTATGGTTTGTTTACTGTTGATGTAGCCCTAAGCAGAGACTGGCGAGAATCACTTTCATGGAAAGGGCCTGCCAAGCTTCCAAAAAATTACCAGTTGCCTGAAATCTAAGCAAACACTTTTTCACCCAATCTTCTTGATACTTTCAGGTAATGATCAGTACACCAATCCCACTTGGCTCGCCAAATTTCGTTTTTCTAGGTTAAACCGTTAGTTGGCAGTAACCGGTTTCATTTTGAGGTTTCACTGTGTTTTCTCCTATAGGGATACATGTATTTGGAACTCTAAATCAAACACGGTTTGTGCTAGCTCTTTGAAACTTGACACAATAAAGCAGTTTCAAGTTCTATCTCTATGGTTTGTTTGCTGTTGATGTAGCCCTAAGCAGAGACTGGCGAGAATCACATTCATGAAAAGGGCCTGCCAAGCTTCCAAAGAACTACGAGTTTCCTGAAATCTCAGCACACACTTTTTCACACAATCTTGATGATTCTTTCAGGTAATGATCAGTACACCAAAACCACTTGGCTCAAAAGGTTTCGTTCTTCTAGGTTAAATCGTTCGTTTGCAGTAACCGTTTTCATTCTTAGGTTTCACTCTGTGTTCTCCTATAGGGATACATGTATTTGGAACTCTAAATCAAACACGGTTTGTGCTAGCTCTTTCAAACTTGACACAATAAAGCAGTTTCAAGTTCTATCTCTATGGTTTGTTTGCTGTTGATGTAGCCCTAAGCAGAGACTGGCGAGAATCACTTTCATGGAAAGGGCCTGCCAAGCTTCCAAAAAACTACGAGTTGCCTGAAATCTCAGCACACACTTTTTCACCCAATCTTGATGAAACTTTCAAGTAATGATCAGTACACCAATCCCACTTGGCTCGCCAAATTTCGTTCTTCTAGGTTAAACCGTTCGTTGGCAGTAACCGGTTTCATTTTGAGGTTTCACTCTGTTTTCTATTATAGGGATACATGTATTTGGAACTCTAAATCAAACAAGGTTTGTGCTAGCTCTTTGAAACTTGACACAATAAAGCAGTTTCAAGTTCTATCTCTATGGTTTGTGTGCTGTTGATGTAGCCCTAAGCAGAGACTGGCGAGAATCACTTTCATGAAAAGAGCCTGCCAAGCTTCCAAAAAACTACGAGTTTCCTGAAATCTCAGCACACACTTTTTCAACCAATCTTGATGAAACTTTCAGGTAGTGATCAGTACACCAATCCCACTTGGCTCGCCAAATTTCGTTCTTCTAGGTTAAACCGTTCGTTGGCAGTAACCGGTTTCATTTTGAGGTTTTACTCTGTTTTCTATTATAGGGATACATGTATTTGGAACTCTAAATCAAACAAGGTTTGTGCTAGCTCTTTGAAAGTTGACACTATGAAGCAGTTTCAAGTTCTATCTCTATGGTTTGTTTGCTGTTGATGTAGCCCTAAGCAGAGACTGGCGAGAATCACTTTCATGAAAAGAGCCTGCCAAGCTTCCAAAAAACTACGAGTTTCCTGAAATCTCAGCACACATTTTTTCACCCAATCTTGATGAAACTTTCAGGTAGTGATCAGTACACCAATCCCACTTGGCTCGCCAAATTTCGTTCTTTTAGGTTAAACCGTTCGTTGGCAGTAACCGGTTTCATTTTGAGGTTTCACTCTGTTTTCTATTATAGGGATACATGTATTTGGAACTCTAAATCAAACAAGGTTTGTGCTAGCTCTTTGAAAGTTGACACAATAAAGCAGTTTCAAGTTCTATCTCTATGGTTTGTTTGCTGTTTATGTAGCCCTAAGCAGAGACTGACGAGAATCACTTTCATGGAAAGGGCCTGCCAAGCTTCTAAAAAACTACGAGTTTCCTGAAATCTCAGCAAACACTTTTTCACCCAATCTTGATGAAACTTTCAGGTAAGGATCAGTACACCAATCCCACTTGGCTCGCCAAATTTCGTTCTTCTAGGTTAAACCATTCGTTGGCAGTAACCGGTTTCGTTTTGAGGTTTCACTCTTTTTTCTCCTATAGGGATACATGCATTTGGAACTCTAAATCAAACACCGTTTGTGCTAGCTCTTTGAAACTTGACACAATTAAGCAGTTTCAAGTTCTATCTCAATGGTTTGTTTGATGTTGATGTAGACATAAGCAGAGACTGGCGAGAATCACTTTCATGAAAAGGGCCTGCCAAGATTCCAAAAAACTACGAGTTGCCTCAAATCAAAGCACACACTTTTTCACCCAATCTTGATGAAACTTTCAGGTAATGATCAGTACACCAATCGCACTTGGCTCGCCAAATTTCGTTCTTCTAGGTTAAACCGTTCGTTGGCAGTAACCAGTTTCATTTTGAGGTTTCACTCTGTTTTCTCCTATAGGGATACATGTATTTGGAACTCTAAATCAAACACGGTTTGTGCTAGCTCTTTGAAACTTGACACAATAAAGCAGTTTCACGTTCTTTCTCTATGGTTTGTTTACTGTTGATGTAGCCCTAAGCAGAGACTGGCGAGAATCACTTCCATGGAAAGGGCCTGCCAAGCTTCCAAGAAACTACGAGTTGCCTGAAATCTCAGCAAACACTTTTTCACCCAATCTTGATGAAACTTTCAGGTAATGATCAGTACACCAATCCCACTTGACTCGCCAAATTTCGTTCTTCTAGGTTAAACCATTCGTTGGCAGTAACCGGTTTCATTTTGAGGTTTCACTCTGTTTTCTCCTATAGGGATACATGTAGTTGGAACTTTAAATCAAACACGGTTTGTGCTAGCTCTTTGAAACTTGACACAATAAAGCAGTTTCAAGTTCTATCTTTATGGTTTGTTTACTGTTGATGTAGCCCTAAGCAGAGACTGGCGAGAATCACTTTCATGGAAAGGGCCTGCCAAGCTTCCAAAAAATTACCAGTTGCCTGAAATCTCAGCAAACACTTTTTCACCCAATCTTGATGATACTTTCAGGTAATGATCAGTACACCAATCCCACTTGGCTAGCCAAATTTCGTTTTTCTAGGTTAAACCGTTAGTTGGCAGTAACCGGTTTCATTTTGAGGTTTCACTGTGTTTTCTCCTATAAGGATACATGTATTTGGAACTCTAAATCAAACCCAGTTTGGGCTAGCTCTTTGAAACTTGACACAATAAAGCAGTTTCAAGTTCTATCTTTATGGTTTGTTTGATGCTGATTTAGCCCTAAGCAGAGACTGGCGAGAATCACTTTCATGAAAAGAGCCTGCAAAGCTTCCAAAAAACTACGAGTTTCCTGAAATCTCAGCACACACTTTTTCACCCAATCTTGATGAAACTTTCAGGTAGTGATCAGTACACCAATCCCACTTGGCTCGCCAAATTTCGTTCTTCTAGGTTAAACCGTTCGTTGGCAGTAACCGGTTTCATTTTGAGGTTTCACTGTGTTTTCTATTATAGGGATACATGTATTTGGAACTCTAAATCAAACAAGGTTTGTGCTAGCTCTTTGAAAGTTGACACAATAAAGCAGTTTCAAGTTCTATCTCTATGGTTTGTTTGCTGTTGATGTAGCCCTAAGCAGAGACTGGCGAGAATCACTTTCATGGAAAGGGCCTGCCAAGCTTCCAAAAAAGTATGAGTTGCCTGAAATCTCAGCACACACTTTTTCACACAATCTTGATGAAACTTTCAGGTAATGATCAGTAAACCAATCCCACTTGGCTCGCCAAATTTCGTTCTTCTAGGTTAAACCGTTCGTTGGCAGTAACCGGTTTCAATTTGAGGTTTCACTCTGTTTTCTCCTATAGGGATACATGTATTTGGAACTCTAAATCAAACACGGTTTGTGCTAGCTCTTTGAAACTTGACACAATAAAGCAGTTTCAAGTTCTATCTCTATGGTTTGTTTGCTGTTGATGTAGCCCTAAGCAGAGATTTTCGAGAATCACTTTCATGGAAAGGGCCTGCCAAGCTTTCAAAAAACTACCAGTTGCCTGAAATCTCAGCAAACACTTTTTCAACCAATCTTGATGATACTTTCAGGTAATGATCAGTACACCAATCCCACTTGGCTCGCCAAATTTCGTTCTTCTAAGTTAAACCGTTTGTTGGCAGTAACCGGTTTCATTTTGAGGTTTCACTCTGTTTTCTCCTCTAGGGATACATGTATTTAGAACTCTAAATCAAACACGGTTTGTGCTAGCTCTTTGAAACTTGACAAAATAAAGCAGTTTCAAGTTCTATCTCTATGGTTTGTTTGCTGTTGATATAGCCCTTAGCAGAGACTGGTGAGAATCACTTTCATGGAAAGGGCCTGCCAAGCTTCTAAAAAAGTATGAGTTGCCTGAAATCTCAGCACACACTTTTCCACACAATCTTGATGAAACTTTCAGGTAATGATCAGTACACCAATCCCACTTGGCTCGCCAAATTTCATTCTTCTAGGTTAAACCGTTCGTTGGCAGTAAGCGGTTTCATTTTGAGGTTTCACTCTGTTTTCTCCTATAGGGATACATGTATTTGGAACACTAAATCAAACACGGTTTGTGCTAGCTCTTTGAAACTTGACACAATAAAGCAGTTTCAAGTTCTATCTCTATGGTTTGTTTGCTGTTGATGTAGCCCTAAGCAGAGACTGGCGAGAATCACTTTCATGGAAAGGGCCTGCCAAGCTTTCAGAAAACTACGAGTTTTCTGAAATCTCAGCAAACACTTTTTCACCCAATCTTGATGAAACTTTCAGGTAATGATCAGTACACCAATCCCACTTGGCTCGCCAAATTTCGTTCTTCTAGGTTAAACCATTCGTTGGCAGTAACCGGTTTCGTTTTGAGGTTTCACTCTTTTTTCTCCTATAGGGATACATGCATTTGGAACTCTAAATCAAACAAGGTTTGTGCTAGCTCTTTGAAACTTGACACAATAAAGCAGTTTGAAGTTCTATCTCAATGGTTTGTTTGATGTTGATGTAGCCCTAAGCAGAGACTGGCGAGAATCACTTTCATGAAAAGGGCCTGCCAAGCTTCCAAAAAACTACGAGTTGCCTCAAATCAAAGCACACACTTTTTCACCCAATCTTGATGAAACTTTCAGGTAATGATCAGTACACCAATCGCACTTGGCTCGCCAAATTTCGTTCTTCTAGGTTAAACCGTTCGTTGGCAGTAACCAGTTTCATTTTGAGGTTTCACTCTGTTTTCTCCTATAGGGATACATGTATTTGGAACTCTAAATCAAACACGGTTTGTGCTAGCTCTTTGAAACTTGACACAATGAAGCAGTTTCAAGTTCTATCTCTATGGTTTGTTTGCTGTTGATGGAGCCCTAAGCAGAGACTGGCGAGAATCCCTTTCATGGAAAGGGCCTGCCAAGCTTCTAAAAAACTACAAGTTTCCTGAAATCTCATCAAACACTTTTTCACCCAATCTTGATGAAACTTTCAGGTAATTTTCAGTACACCAATCCCACTTGGCTCGCCAAATTTCGTTCTTCTAGGTTAAACCATTCGTTGGCAGTAACCGGTTTCGTTTTGAGGTTTCACTCTTTTTTCTCCTATAGGGATACATGCATTTGGAACTCTAAATCAAACACGGTTTGTGCTAGCTCCTTGAAACTTGACACAATAAAGCAGTTTCAAGTTCTATTTCTATGGTTTGTTTGCTGTTGATGTAGCCCTAAGCAGAGACTGGCGAGAATCACTTTCATGGAAAGGGCCTGCCAAGCTTCCAAAAAACTACGTGTTGCCTTAAACCGAAGCAAACGGTTTTTCACCCAATCTTGATGAAACTTTCAGGTAATGATCAGTACACCAATCCCACTTGGCTCGCCAAATTTCGTTCTTCTAGGTTAAACCGTTCGTTGGCAGTAACCAGTTTCATTTTGAGGTTTCACTCTGTTTTCTCCTATAGAGATACATGTATTTGGAACTCTAAATCAAACACAGTTTGTGCTAGCTCTTTCAAACTTGACACAATAAAGCAGTTTCAAGTTCTATTTCTATGGTTTGTTTGCTGTTGATGTAGCCCTAAGGAGAGACCGGCGAGAATCACTTTCATGGAAAGGGCCTGCCAAGCTTCCAAAAAACTACGAGTTGCCAGAAATCTCAGCACACACTTTTTCACCCAATCTTGATGAAACTTTCAGGTAATGATCAGTACACCAATCCCACTTGGCTCGCCAAATTTCGTTCATCTAGGTTAAACCGTTCGTTGGCAGTAACCGGTTTCATTTTGAGGTTTCACTCTGTTTTCTCCTATAGGGATACATGTATTTGGAACTCTAAATCAAACACGGTTTGTGCTAGCTCTTTGAAACTTGACACAATAAAGCAGGTTCAAGTTCTATCTCTATGGTTTGTTTGCTGTTGATGTAGCCTTAAGCAGAGACTGGCGAGAATCACTTTCATGGAAAGGGCCTGCCAAGCTTCCAAAAAACTATGAGTTGCCTGAAATCTCTGCAAACACTTTTTCACCCAATCTTGATGAAACTTTCAGGTAATAATCAGTACACCAATCCCACTTGGCTCGCCAAATTCCGTTCTTCTAGGTTAAACCGCTCGTTGGTAGTAACCGGTTTCATTTTGAGATTTCACTCTGTTTTCTCCTATAAGGATACATGTATTTGGAACTCTAAATCAAACCCAATTTGGGCTAGCTCTTTGAAACTTGACACAATAAAGCAGTTTCAAGTTCTATCTTTATGGTTTGTTTGATGCTGATTTAGCCCTAAGAAGAGACTGGCGAGAATCACTTTCATGGAAAGGGCCTGCCAAGCTTCCAAAAAACTACGAGTTGCCTGAAATCTCGGCAAACACTTTTTCACCCAATCTTGATGATACTTTCAGGTAATGATCAGTACGCCAATCCCACTTGGCTCGCCAAATTTCGTTCTTCTAGGTTAAACCGTTCGTTGGCAGTAACCGGTTTCAATTTGAGGTTTCACTCTGTTTTCTCCTATAGGGATACATGTATTTGGAACTCTAAATCAAACACGGTTTGTGCTAGCTCTTTGAAACTTGACACAATAAAGCAGTTTCAAGTTCTATCTCTATGGTTTGTTTGCTGTTGATGTAGCCCTAAGCAGAGATTTTCGAGAATCACTTTCATGGAAAGGGCCTGCCAAGCTTTCAAAAAACTACCAGTTGCCTGAAATCTCAGCAAACACTTTTTTCACCCAATCTTGATGATACTTTCAGGTAATGATCAGTACACCAATCCACTTGGCTCGCCAAATTTCGTTCTTCTAAGTTAAACCGTTTGTTGGCAGTAACCGGTTTCATTTTGAGGTTTCACTCTGTTTTCTCCTCTAGGGATACATGTATTTAGAACTCTAAATCAAACACGGTTTGTGCTAGCTTTTGGAAACTTGACAAAATAAAGCAGTTTCAAGTTCTATCTCTATGGTTTGTTTGCTGTTGATATAGCCCTTAGCAGAGACTGGTGAGAATCACTTTCATGGAAAGGGCCTGCCAAGCTTCCAAAAAAGTATGAGTTGCCTGAAATCTCAGCACACACTTTTTCACACAATCTTGATGAAACTTTCAGGTAATGATCAGTACACCAATCCCACTTGGCTCGCCAAATTTCATTCTTCTAGGTTAAACCGTTCGTTGGCAGTAACCGGTTTCATTTTGAGGTTTCACTATGTTTTCTCCTATAGGGATACATGTATTTGGAACTCTAAATCAAACACGGTTTGTGCTAGCTCTTTGAAACTTGACACAATAAAGCAGTTTCAAGTTCTATCTCTATGGTTTGTTTGCTGTTGATGTAGCCCTATTCAGAGACTGGCGAGAATCACTTTCATGGAAAGGGCCTGCCAAGCTTTCAGAAAACTACGAGTTGCCTGAAATCTCAGCAAACACTTTTTCTCCCAATCTTGATGAAACTTTCAGGGAATGATCAGTACACCAATCCCACTTGGCTCGCCAAATTTCGAACTTCTAGGTTAAACCGTTAGTTGGCAGTAACGGGTTTCGTTTTGAGGTTTCACTATTTTTTTTTCCTATAGGGATACATGCATTTGGAACTCTAAATCAAACACGGTTTGTGCTAGCTCTTTGAAACTTGACACAATAAAGCAGTTTCAAGTTCTATCTCTATGGTTTTTTTGCTGTTGATGTAGCCCTAAGAAGAGACTGGCGAGAATCACTTTCATGGAAAGGGCCTGCCAAGCTTCCAAGAAACTACGAGTTGCCTGAAATCTCAGCAAACACTTTTTCACCCAATCTTGATGAAACTTTCAGGTAATGATCAGTACACCAATCCCACTTGACTCGCCAAATTTCGTTCTTCTAGGTTAAACCGTTCGTTGGCAGTAACCGGTTTCATTTTGAGGTTTCACTCTGTTTTCTCCTATAGGGATACATGTATTTGGAACTCTAAATCAAACACGGTTTGTGCTAGCTCTTTGAAACTTGACACAATAAAGCAGTTTCAAGTTCTATCTCTATGGTTTGTTTGCTGTTGATGTAGCCCTAAGCAGAGACTGGCGAGAATCACTTTCATGGAAAGGGCCTACCAAGCTTTCAGAAAACTACGAGTTGCCTGAAATCTCAGCAAACACTTTTTCACCCAATCTTGATGAAACTTTCAGGTAATGATCAGTACACCAATCCCACTTGGCTCGCCAAATTTCGTTCTTCTAGGTTAAACCATTCGTTGGCAGTAACCGGTTTCGTTTTGAGGTTTCACTCTTTTTTCTCCTATAGGGATACATGCATTTGGAACTCTAAATCAAACACGGTTTGTGCTAGCTCTTTGAAACTTGACACAATAAAGCAGTTTCAAGTTCTATCTCAATGGTTTGTTTGATGTTGATGTAGCCCTAAGCAGAGACTGGCGAGAATCACTTTCATGAAAAGGACCTGCCAAGCTTCCAAAAACTACGAGTTGCCTCAAATCAAAGCACACACTTTTTCACCCAATCTTGATGAAACTTTCAGGTAATGATCATTATACCAATCCCACTTGGCTCACCAAATTTCGTTCTTCTAGGTTAAACCGTTCGTTGGCAGTAACCAGTTTAATTTTGAGGTTTCACTCTGTTTTCTCCTATAGGGATACATGTATTTGGAACTCTAAATCAAACACGGTTTGTGCTAGCTCTTTGAAACTTGACACAATAAAGCAGTTTCAAGTTCTATCTCTATGGTTTGTTTGCTGTTGATGTAGCCCTAAGCAGAGACTGGCGAAAATCACTTTCATGGAAAGGGGTTGCCAAGCTTCCAAAAAACTACAAGTTGCCTGAAATCTCAGGAAACATTTTTTCACCCAATCTTGATGATTCTTTCAGGTAATGATCAGGACACCAAAACCACTTGGCTCACCAAATTTTGTTCTTCTAGTTTAAACCGTTCGTTTGCAGTAACCGTTTTCATTTTTATGTTTCACTCTGTTTTCTTCTACAGGGATACATGTATTTGGAACTCTAAATCAAACACGGTTTGTGCTAGCTCTTTGAAACATGACACAATTAAGCAGTTTCAAGTTCTCTCTGTATCGTTTGTTTGCTGTTGATGTAGCCCTAAGCAGAGACTGGCGAAAATCACTTTCATTTAAAGGGGTTGCCAAGCTTCCAAAAAACTACGAGTTGCCTTAAATCTCAGCAAACATTTTTTCACCCAATCTTGATGATTCTTTCAAGTAATGATCAGTACACCAAAACCACTTGGCTCACCAAATTTCGTTCTTCTAGGTTAAACCGTTCGTTTGCAATAACCGTTTTCATTTTTAGGTTTCACTCTGTTTTCTCCTATAGGGATACAGGTATTTGGAACTCTAAATGAAACACGGTTTGTGCTAGCTCTTAGAAACTTGACACAGTAAAGCAGTTTCAAGTTCTATCTCTATGCTTTGTTTGCTGTTGATGTAGTCCTAAGCAGACACTGGCAAAAATCACTTTGATGGAAAGGGGTTGCCAAGCTTCCAAAAAACTAGGAGTTGCCTGAAATCTCAGCCAACATTTTTTCACCCAATCTTGATGATTCTTTCAGGTAATGATCAGTACACCAAAACCACTTGGCTCACCAAATTTCGTTATTCTAGGTTAAACCGTTCGTTTGCAGTAACCGTTTTCATTTTTAGGTTTCACTCTGTTTTCTACCATAGGGATACATGTAGTTGGAACTCTAAATCAAACACGGTTTGTCATAGCTCTTTGAAACTTCACACAATAAAGCAGTTTCAAGTTCTATCACTATGGTTTGTTTGCTGTTGATGTAGCCCTAAGAAGACACTGGCGAAAATCACTTTCATGGAAAGGGGTTGCCAAGCTTCCAAAAAACTACGGGTTGCCTGAAATCTCAGCAAATATTTTTTCACCCAAACGTGATGATTCTTTCAGGTAATGATCAGTACACCAAAACCACTTGGCTCACCAAATTTCGTTCTTCTAGGTTAAACCGTTCGTTTGCAATAACCGTTTTTATTTTTAGGTTTCACTCTGTTTGCTCCTATAGGGATACAGGTATTTGGAACTCTAAATGAAACACGGTTTGTGCTAGCTCTTTGAAACTTGACACAGTAAAGCAGTTTGAAGTTCTATCACTATGGATTGTTTGCTGTTGATGTAGCCCTAAGCAGAGACTGGCGAAAATCACTTTCATGGAAAAGGGTTGCCAAGCTTCCGGAAAAACTACGAGTTGCCTGAAATCTCAGCAAACATTTTTTCACCCAATCTTGATGATTCTTTCAGGTAATGATCAGTACACCAAAACCACTTGGCTCACCAAATTTCGTTTCTCTAGGTTAAACCGTTCGTTTGCAGTAACCGTTTTCATTTTTAGGTTTCACTCTGTTTTCTCCTATAGGGATACAGGTATTTGCAACTCTAAATCAAACACGGTTTGTGCTAGCTCTTTGAAACTTGACACAGTAAAGCAGTTTGAAGTTTTATCTCTATGCTTTGTTTGCTGTTGATGTAGCCCTAAGCAGAGACTGGCAAAAATCACTTTGATGGAAAGGGGTTGCCAAGCTTCCAAAAAACTACGAGTTGCCTCAAATCTCAGCAAACATTTTTTCACCCAATCTTGATGATTTTTTAGGTAATGATCAGTACACCAAAACCACTTGGCTCACCAAATTTCGTTCTTCTAGGTTAAACCGTTCGTTTGCAGTAACCGTTTTCATTTTTAGGTTTCACTCTGTTTTCTCCTATAACGATACATTTATTTGGAACTTTAAATCAATCACGGTTTGTGATAGCTCTTTGAAACTTGACACAATAAAGCAGTTTCAAGTTCTATCTCTATGGTTTGTTTGCTGTTGATGTAGCCCTAAGCAGAGACTGGAGAAATCACTTTAATGGAAAGGGTTTGCCAAGCTTCCAAAAAACTACGGGTTGCCTGAAATCTCAGCAAACATTTTTTCACCCAATCTTGATGATTCTTTCAGGTAATGATCAGTACACCAAAACCACTTGGCTCACTAAATTTCGTTCTTGTACGTTAAACCGTTCGTTTGCAGTAACTATTTTCATTTTTAGGTTTTACTCTGTTTTCTCCTATAGGGATACATGTATTTGGAACTCTAAATCAAACAGGGTTTGTGTTAGCTCTTTGAAACTTGACACAGTAAAGTAGTTTCATGTGTTTTCTATATTGTTTGTTTGCTGTTGATGTTGCATAAGCAAAGACTGGCGAAAATCATTTTGATGGTAAGGGGTTGCCAAGCTTCCAGAAAACTACGAGTTTCCTGAAATCTCAGTAAACATTTTTCACCCAATCTTGATGATTATTTCAGGTAATGATCAGTACACCAAAACCACTTGGCTCACCAAATTTCGTTCTTCTAGGTTAAACCGTTCGTTTGCAGTAACCGGTTTCATTTTTAGGTTTCACTCTGTTTGCTCCTATAGGGATACATGTATTTGAAACTCTAAATCAAATTCGGTTTGTGCTAGCTCTTTTAAACTTGACATAGTAAAGCAGTTTGAAGTTCTATCTTTATGGTTTGTTTGCTGTTGATGTAGCCCTAAGCAGAGACTGGCGAAAATCACTTTCATGGAAAGGGGTTGCCAATATTCCAAAAAACTACGAGTTGCCTGAAATCTCAGCAAATATTTTTTCACCCAATCTTGATGATTCTTTCAGGTAATGATCAGTACACCAAAACCACTTGGCTCACCAAATTTCGTTCTTCTAGGTTAAACCGTTCGTTTACAGTAACCGTTTTTACTTTTAGGTTTCACTCTGTTTTCTCCTATAGGGATACATGTATTTGGAACTCTAAATCAAACACTGTTTGTGCTAGCTCTTTGGAACTTGAAACAATAAAGGAATTTCAAGTTATATCTCTATGGTTGTTTGCTGTTGATGTAGACCTAAGCAGAGACTGGCGAAAATAACTTGGATGGAAAGGGGTTGCCAAGCTTCCGAAAAACTACAAGTTGCCTGAAATCTCAGCAAAACATTTTTTCACCCAATCTTGATGATTCTTTCAGGTAATGATCAGTACACCAAAACCACTTGGTTCACCAAATTTCGTTTCTCTAGGTTAAACCGTTCGTTTGCAGTAACCGTTTTCATTTTTAGTTTTCACTCGGTTTTCTCCTATAGGGATACATGTATTTGAAACTCTAAATCAAACACGGTTTGTGCAAGCTCTTTAAAACTTGACACAATAAAGCAGTTTGAAGTTCTATCTCAATGTTTTGTTTGCTGTTGATGTAGCCCTAAGCAGAGACTGGCGAAAATCACTTTCATTTAAAGGGGTTGCCAAGCTTCCAAAAAACTACGAGTTGCCTTAAATCTCAGCAAACATTTTTTCACCCAATCTTGATGATTCTTTCAAGTAATGATCAGTTCACCAAAACCACTTGGCTCACCAAATTTCGTTCTTCTAGGTTAAACCGTTCGTTTGCAATAACCGTTTTCATTTTTAGGTTTCACTCTGTTTTCTCCTATAGGGATACAGGTATTTGGAATCTAAATGAAACACGGTTTGTGCTAGCTCTTTGAAACTTGACACAGTAAAGCATTTTCAAGTTCTATCTCTATGCTTTGTTTGCTGTTGATGTAGTCCTAAGCAGACACTGGCAAAAATCACTTTGATGGAAAGGGGTTGCCAAGCTTCCAAAAAACTAGGAGTTGCCTGAAATCTCAGCCAACATTTTTTCACCCAATCTTGATCATTCTTTCAGGTAATGATCAGTACACCAAAACCACTTGGCTCACCAAATTTCGTTTTCTAGGTTAATCCGTTCGTTTGCAGTAACCGTTTTCATTTTTAGGTTTCACTCTGTTTTCTACCATAGGGATACATGTAGTTGGAACTCTAAATCAAACACGGTTTGTGATAGCTCTTTGAAACTTGACACAATAAAGCAGTTTCAAGTTCTATCTCTATGGTTTGTTTGCTGTTGATGTAGCCCTAAGCAGAGACTGGAGAAATCACTTTAATGGAAAGGGTTTGCCAAGCTTCCAAAAAACTACGGGTTGCCTGAAATCTCAGCAAACATTTTGTCACCCAATCTTGATGATTCTTTCAGGTAATGATCAGTACACCAAAACCACTTGGCTCACCAAATTTCGTTCTTCTAGGTTAAACCGTTCGTTTACAGTAACCGTTTTTACTTTTAGGTTTCACTCTGTTTTCTCCTATAGGGATACATGTATTTGGAACTCTAAATCAAACACTGTTTGTGCTAGCTCTTTGGAACTTGAAACAATAAAGGAATTTCAAGTTATATCTCTATGGTTGTTTGCTGTTGATGTAGCCCTAAGCAGAGACTGGCGAAAATAACTTGGATGGAAAGAGGTTGCCAAGCTTCCGAAAAACTACAAGTTGCCTGAAATCTCAGCAAACATTTTTTCACCCAATCTTGATGATTCTTTCAGGTAATGATCAGTACACCAAAACCACTTGGTTCACCAAATTTCGTTTCTCTAGGTTAAACCGTTCGTTTGCAGTAACCGTTTTCATTTTTAGGTTTCACTCGGTTTTCTCCTATAGGGATACATGTATTTGAAACTGTAAATCAAACACGGTTTGTGCAAGCTCTTTAAAACTTGACACAATAAAGCAGTTTGAAGTTCTATCTCTATGGTTTGTTTGCTGTTGATGTAGCCCTAAGCAGAGACTGGCGAAAATCACTTTCATTTAAAGGGGTTGCCAAGCTTCCAAAAAACTACGAGTTGTCTTAAATCTCAGCAAACATTTTTTCACCCAATCTTGATGATTCTTTCAAGTAATGATCAGTACACCAAAACCACTTGGCTCACCAAATTTCGTTCTTCTAGGTTAAACCGTTCGTTTGCAATAACCGTTTTCATTTTTAGGTTTCACTCTGTTTTCTCCTATAGGGATACAGGTATTTGGAACTCTAAATGAAACACGGTTTGTGCTAGCTCTTTGAAACTTGACACAGTAAAGCAGTTTGAAGTTATATCACTATGGATTGTTTGCTGTTGATGTAGCCCTAAGCAGAGACTGGCGAAAATCACTTTCATGGAAAAGGGTTGCCAAGCTTCCGAAAAACTACGAGTTGCCTGAAATCTCAGCAAACATTTTTTCACCCAATCTTGAAGATTCTTTCAGGTAATGATCAGTACACCAAAACCACTTGGCTCACCAAATTTCGTTTCTCTAGGTTAAACCGTTCGTTGCAGTAACCTTTTTCATTTTTAGCTTTCACTCTGTTTTCTCCTATAGGGATACAGGTATTTGCAACTCTAAATCAAACACGGTTTGTGCTAGCTCTTTGAAACTTGACACAGTAAAGCAGTTTGAAGTTTTATCTCTATGCTTTGTTTGCTGTTGATGTAGCCCTAAGCTGAGACTGGCAAAAATCACTTTGATGGAAAGGGGTTGCCAAGCTTCCAAAAAACTACGAGTTGCCTGAAATCTCAGCAAACATTTTTTCACCCAATCTTGATGATTCTTTCAGGTAATGATCAGTACAACAAAACCACTTGGCTCACCAAATTTCGTTCTTCTAGGTTAAACCGTTCGTTTGCAGTAACCGTTTTCATTTTTAGGTTTCACTCTGTTTTCTCTTATAACGATACATTTATTTGGAACTTTAAATCAAACACGGTTTGCGATAACTCTTTGAAACTTGACACAATAAAGCAATTTCAAGTTCTATCTCTATGGTTTGTTTGCTGTTGATGTAGCCCTAAGCAGAGACTGGAGAAATCACTTTAATGGAAAGGTTTTGCCAAGCTTCCAAAAAACTACGGGTTGCCTGAAATCTCAGCAAACATTTTTTCACCCAATCTTGATGATTCTTTCAGGTAATGATCAGTACACCAAAACCACTTGGCTCACTAAATTTTGTTCTTGTACGTTAAATCGTTCGTTTGCAGTAACTATTTTCATTTTTAGGTTTTACTCTGTTTTCTCCTATAGGGATACATGTATTTGGAACTCTAAATCAAACAGGGTTTGTGTTAGCTCTTTGAAATTTGACACAGTAAAGTAGTTTCATGTGTTTTCTATATTGTTTGTTTGCTGTTGATGTTGCATAAGCAAAGACTGGCGAAAATCATTTTGATGGAAAGGGGTTGCCAAGCTTCCAGAAAACTACGAGTTTCCTGAAATCTCAGTAAACATTTTTCACCCAATCTTGATGATTATTTCAGGTAATGATCAGTACACCAAAACCACTTGGCTCACCAAATTTCGTTCTTCTAGGTTAAACCGTTCGTTGGCAGTAACCGGTTTCATTTTGAGGTTTCACTCTGTTTGCTCCTATAGGGATACATGTATTTGAAACTCTAAATCAAATTCGGTTTGTGCTAGCTCTTTTAAACTTGACATAGTAAAGCAGTTTGAAGTTCTATCTTTATGGTTTGTTTGCTGTTGATGTAGCCCTAAGCAGAGACTGGCGAAAATCACTTTCATGGAAAGGGGTTGCCAATATTCCAAAAAACTAGGAGTTGCCTGAAATCTCAGCAAATATTTTTTCACCGAATCTTGATGATTCTTTCAGGTAATGATCAGTACACCAAAAACACTTGGCTCACCAAATTTCATTCTTCTAGGTTAAACAGTTCGTTTGCAGTAACCGTTTTTATTTTTGGTTTCACTCTGTTTTCTCCTATAGGGATACATGTATTTGGAACTCTAAATCAAACACGGTTTGTGCTAGCTCTTTGAAACTTGACACAATAAAGCAGTTTCAAGTTCTATCTCTATGGTTTGTTTGCTTTTGATGTAGCCCTAAGCAGAGACTGGCGAAAATCACTTTCATGGAAAAGGGTTGCCAAGCTTCCAAAAACTACGAGTTGCCTGAAATCTCAGCAAACATTTTTTCACCCAATCTTGATGATTCTTTCAGGTAATTATCAGTACACCAAAACCACTTGGCTCACCAAATTTCGTTCTTCTAGGTTAAACCGTTCGTTTGCAGTAACCGTTTTTATTTTTAGGTTTCACTCTGTTTTCTCCTATAAAGATAAATTTATTTGGAACTCTAAATCAAACACGGTTTGTGATAGCTCTTTGAAACTTGACACAATAAAGCAGTTTCAAGTTCTGTCTCTATGGTTTGTTTGCTGTTGATGTAGCCCTAAGCAGAGACTGGCGAAAATCATTTTGATGGAAAGGGGTTGCCAAGCTTCCAGAAAACTACGAGTTGCCTGAAATCTCAGTAAACATTTTTCACCCAATCTTGATGATTATTTCAGGTAATGATCAGTACACCAAAACCACTTGGCTCACCAAATTTCGTTCTTCTAGGTTAAACCGTTCGTTTGCAATAACCGTTTTCATTTTTAGGTTTCACTCTGTTTTCTCCTATAGGGATACAGGTATTTGGAACTCTAAATCAAACACGGTTTGTGCTAGCTCTTTGAAACTTGACACAATAAAGCAGTTTCAAGTTCTATCTCTATGGTTTGTTTGCTTTTGATGTAGCCCTAAGCAGAGACTGGCGAAAATCACTTTCATGGAAAAGGGTTGCCAAGCTTCCAAAAACTACGAGTTGCCTGAAATCTCAGCAAACATTTTTTCACCCAATCTTGATGATTCTTTCAGGTAATGATCAGTACACCAAAACCACTTGGCTCACCAAATTTCGTTATTCTAGGTTAAACCGTTCGTTTGCAGTAACCGTTTTCATTTTTAGGTTTCACTCTGTTTTCTCCTATAGGAATACATGTATTTGCAACTCTAAATCAAACACAATTTGTGCTAGCTCTTTGAAACTTGACACAATAAAGCAGTTTCAAGTTCTATCTCTAAGGTTTGTTTGCTGTTGATGTAGCCCTAAGCAGAGACTGCCGAAAATCACTTTCATGGAAAGGGGTTGCCAAGCTTCCAAAAAACTACAGGTTGCCTGAAATCTCAGCCAACATTTTTTCACCCAATCTTGATGATTCTTTCAGGTAATGATCAGTACACCATAACCACTTGGCTCACCAAATTTTGTTCTTCTAGGTTACAACGTTCGTTTGCAGTAACCTCTTTCATTTTTAGGTTTCACTCTGTTTTCTCCTATAAAGATACATGTATTTGGAACTCTAAATCAAACACGGTTTGTGCTAGCTCTTTGAAACTTGACAGAATAAAGCAGTTTCAAGTTCTATCTCTATAATTTGTTTGCAGTTGATGTAGCCCTAAGCAGATTGACGAAAATCAGTTTCATGGAAAGGGGTTGCCACCTTCCAAAAAACTACGAGTTGCCTGAAATCTCAGCAAACATTTTTTCACCCAATCTTGATGATTCTTTCAGGTAATGATCAGTACACCAAAACCACTTGGCTCACCAAATTTCGTTCTTCTAGGTTGAACCGTTCGTTTGCAGTAATCGTTTTCATTTTTAGGTTTCACTCTGTTTTCTCCTATAGGGATACATGTATTTGGAAGTCTTAATCAAACACGGTTTGTGCTAGCTCTTTGAAACTTGACACAATAAAGCAGTTTCAAGTTCTATCTCTATGGTTTGTTTGCTGTTGATGTAGCCCTAAGCAGAGACTGGTGAAAATCACTTTCATAGAAAGGGGTTGCAAAACTTCCCAAAAACTACGAGTTGCCTGATCTCAGCAAACATTTTTTCACCCAATCTTGATGATTCTTTCAGGTAATGATCAGTACACCAAAAAGACTTGGCTCACCAAATTTCGTTCTTCTAGGTTAAACCGTTTGTTTGCAGTAACCGTTTTCATTTTTATGTTTCACTCTGTTTTCTCCTATAGGGATACATGTATTTTGAACTCTAAATCAAACAAGGTTTGTGCTAGCTCTTTGAAACTTGACACAATAAAGCAGTTTCAAGTTCTATCTCTATGGTTTGTTTGCTGTTGATGTAGCCCGAAGCAGAGACTGGCGAAAATCACTTTCATGGAAAGGGGTTGCCAAGCTTCCAAAAAACTACGAGTTGCCTGAAATCTAAACAAACATTTTTTCACCCAATCTTGATGATTATTTCAGGTAATGATCAGGACACAAAAACCACTAGGCTCACCAAGTTTCGTTCTTCTAGGTTAAACCGTTCGTTTGCAGTAACCTTTTTCATTTTTAGGTTTCACTCTGTTTTCTCCTATAGGGATACATGTATTTGGAACTCTAAATCAAACACGGTTTGTGCTAGCTCTTTGAAACTTGACACAATAAAGCAGTTTCAAGTTCTATCAGTATGGATTGTTTGCTGTTCATATAGCCCTAACCAGAGACTGGCGAAATCACTTTCATTTAAAAAGGTTGCCAAGCTTCCAAAAAACTACGAGTTGCCTGAAATCTCAGTAAACATTTTTTCATCCAATCTTGATGATTCTTTCAGGTAATGATCAGTACACCAAAACCACTTGGCTCACCAAATTTCGTTCTTGTAGTTTTAACCGTTCGTTGGCAGTGACCGTTTTCATTCTTAGGTTTAACTCTGTTTTCTCCTATAGGGATACATGTATTTGAAACTCTAAATAATACACGGTTTGTGCTAGCTCTTTGAAACTTGACACAATAAAGCAGTTTCAAGTTCTATCTCTACGGTTTGTTTGCTGTTGATGCAGCCCTAAGCAGAGAGTGGCGAAAATCACTTTCATGGAAAGGGGTCGCCAAGCTTCCAAAAAACTACGAGTTGCCTGAAATCTCAGCCAACATTTTTTCACCCAATCTTTATTATTCATTCAGATAATGATCAGTACACCAAAACCACTTGGCTCACCAAATTTCGTTCTTCTAGGTTAAACCGTTCGTTTGCAGTAACCGTTTTCATTTTTAGGTTTCACTCTGTTTGCTCCTATAGGGATACATGTATTTGGAACTGTAAATCAAACACGGTTTGTGCTAGCTCTTTGAAACTTGACACAATAAAGCAGTTTCAAGTTCTATCTTTATGGTTTATTTGCTGTTGATGCAGCCCAAAGCAGGGAGTGGTGAAAATCTCTTTCATGGAAAGTGGTTGCCAAGCTTCCAAAAAACTACGAGTTTCCTGAAATCTCAGCCAACATTTTTTCACCCAATCTTGATGATTCTTTCAGGTAATGATCAGTACACCAAAACCACTTGGCTCACCAAATTTCGTTCTTCTAGGTTAAACCGTTCGTTTGCAGTAACCGTTTTCATTTTTAGGTTTCACTCTGTTTGCTCCTATAGGGATACATGTATTTGGAACTGTAAATCAAACACGGTTTGTGCTAGCTCTTTGAAACTTGACACATTAAAGCAGTTTCAAGTTCTATCTCTACGGTTTGTTTGCTGTTGATGCAGCCCTAAGCAGAGAGTGGCGAAAATCACTTTCATGGAAAGGGGTTGCCAAGCTTCCAAAAAAGTACGCGATGCCTAAAATCTCAGCAAACATTTTTTCACCCAATCTTGATGATTCTTTCAGGTAATGATCAGTACACCAAAACCACTTGGCTCACCCAATTTTGTACTTCTAGGTTAAACCGTTCATTTGCAGTAACCGTTTTCATTTTTAGGTTTCACTCTGTTTTCTCCTATAGGGATACATGTATTTGGAACTCTAAATGAAACACGGTTTGTGCTAGCGCTTTGAAACTTGACAAAATAAAGCAGTTTCAAGTTCTATCTCTATGATTTGTTTGCTGTTGATGTAGCCCTAAGCAGAGACTTGCGAAAATCATTTTCAGTGAAAGGGGTTGCCAAGCTTCCAAAAAAACTACCAGTTGCCTGAAATCTCAGCCAACATTTTTTCACCCAATCTTGATGATTCTTTCAGGTAATGATCAGTACACCAAATCTACTTGGCTCACCAAATTTCGTTCTTCTAGGTTCAACCGTTCATTTGCAGTAACCGTTTTGATTTTTAGGTTTCACTCTGTTTTCTCCTATAGGGATACATATATTTGCAACTCTAAATTAAACACGGTTTGTGCTATCTCTTTGAAACTTGACACAATAAAGCAGTTTCAAGTTCTCTCTCTATATTTTTTTTGCTGTTGATGTAGCCCTAAGCAGAGACTGGCGAAAATCACTTTCATGGAAAGGGGTTGCCAAGCTTCCAAAAAACTATGAGTTGCATGAAATATCAGCAAGCATTTTTTCACCCAATCTTGATGATTCTTTCAGGCAATGATCAGTACACCAAAACCACTAGGCTCAGCAAGTTTCGTTCTCCTAGGTTAAACCGTTCGTTTGCAGTAACCGTTTTCATTTTTAGATTTCACTCTGTTTAATCCTATAGGGATACATGTATTTGGAACTCTAAATCAAACACGGTTTGTGCTAGCTCTTTGAAACTTGACACAATAAAGCAGTTTCACGTTCTATCTCTATGGTTTGTTTGCTGTTGATGTAGCCCTAAGCAGAGACTGGCGAAAATCACTTTCATGGAAAGGGGTTGCAAGCTTCCAAGAAACTACGAGTTGCCTGAAATCTCAGCAAACATTTTTTCACCCAATCTTGATGATTCTTTCAGGTAATGATCAGTACACCAAAACAACTTGGCTCACCAAATTTTGTTCTTCTAGGTTTAACCGTTCGTTTGCAGTAACCGTTTTCATTTTAAGGTTTCACTCTGTTTTCTCCTATAGGGATACATGTATTTGGAACTCTAAATCAAACACGGTTTGTACTAGCTCTTTGAAACTTGACACAATAAAGCAGTTTCAAGTTCTATCTCTATGGTTTGTTTGCTGTTGATGTAGCCCTAAGCAGAGAATTGCGAAAATCACTTTCATGGAAAGGGGTTCCCAAGCTTCCAAAATACTACGAGTTGCCTGAAATCTCAGCCAACATTTTTTCACCCAATCTTTATGATTCATTAAGGTAATGATCAGTACACCAAAACCACTTGGCTCACCAAATTTCGTTCTTCTAGGTTAAAACGTTCATTTGCAGTAACCGTTATCATTTTTAGGTTTCACTCTGTTTTTTCCTATAGGGATACATGTATTTGGAACTCTAAATCAAACACGGTTTGGGTTAGCTCATTGAAACTTGACACAATAAAGCAGTTTCAAGTTCCATCTCTATGGTTTGTTTGCTGTTGATGTAGCCCTAAGCAGAGAATGGCGAAAATCACTTTCATTTAAAGGGGTTGCCAAGCCTTTAAAAAACTACGAGTTGCCTGAAATCTCAGCCAAATTTTTTCACCCAATCTTGATGATTGTTTCAGGTAATGATAAGTACACCAAAACCACTTGGCTCACCAAATTTCGTTCTTCTAGGTTAAACCGTTCGTTTGCAGTAACCGTTTTCATTTTTAGGTTTCACTCTGTTTTCTCCTATAGGGATACATGTATTTAGAACTCTAAATCAAACACGGTTTGTGTTAGCTCATTGAAACTTGACACAATAAAGCAGTTTCACGTTCCATCTCTATGGTTTGTTTGCTGTTGATGTAGCCCTAAGCAGAGACTGGTGAAAATCACTTTCAGTGAAAGGGGTTGCCAAGCTTCCAAAAAACTACCAGTTGCCTGAAATCTCAGCCAACATTTTTTCACCCAATCTTGATGATTCTTTCAGGTAATGATCAGTACACCAATCCCACTTGGCTCACCAAATTTCGTTCTTCTAGGTTAAACCGTTCGTTTGCAGTAACCGTTTTCATTTTTAGGTTTCACTCTGTTTTCTCCTATAGGGATACATATATTTGGAACTCTAAATCAAACACGGTTTGTGCTAGCTCTTTGAAACTTGACACAATAAAGCAGTTTCAAGTTCTATCTAAATGGTTTGTTTGCTCTTGATGTAGCCCTAAGCAGAGACTGGCGAAAATCACTTTCATGAAAAGGGGTTGCCAAGCTTCCAAAAACCTACAAGTTGCCTGAAATCTCAGCCCACATTTTTTGACCCAATCTTGATGATTCTTTCAGGTAATGATCAGAACACCAAAACCACTAGGCTCACCAAATTTCGTTCTTCTAGGTTAAACCATTCGTTTGCAGTAACCGTTTTCATTTTTAGGTTTCACTCTGTTTTCTCCTATACAAATACATGTATTTGGAACTCTAAATGAAACACGGTTTGTGCTAGCTATTTGAAACTTGACACAATAAAGCAGTTTCAAGTTCTCTCTCTATGGTTTGTTTGCTGTTGATGTAGCCCTAAGCAGAGACTGGCGAAAATCACATTCATGGAAAGGGGTTGCCAAGCTTCCAAAAACTACAAGTTGCCTGAAATCTCAGCAAACATTTTTTCACCCAATCTTGATGATTCTTTCAGGTAATGATCAGTTCTCCAAACTACTTGGCTCACCAAATTTCATTCTTCTAGGTTAAACCGTTCGTTTGCAGTAACCGTTTTCATTTTTAGGTTTCACTCTGTTTTCTCCTATAGGGATACATGTATTAGGAACTCTAAATCAAACACGGTTTGTGCTAGCTCTTTGAAACTTGACACAATAAAGCAGTTTCAAGTTCTATCTTTATGGTTTGTTTGCTGTTGATGTAGCCCTAAGCAGAGCCTGGCGAAAATCTCTTTCATGGAAAGGGGTTGCCAAGCTTTCAAAAACTACGAGTTCCCTGAATACACAGCCAAAATTTTTTCACCCAATCTTGATGATTCTTTCAGGTAATGATCAGTACACCAAAACACTTGGCTCACCAAATTTCGTTCTTCTAGGTTAAACAGTTCGTTTGAAGTAACCGTTTTCAATTTTAGGTTTCACTCTGTTTTCTACTATAGGGATACATGTATTTGGAAAGCTAAAGGAAACACGGTTTGTTCTAGCTCTTTGAAACTTGACACAATAAAGCAGTTTGAAGTTCTATCTCTATGGTTTTTTTGCTGTTGATGTAGCCAAAAGGAGAGACTGGCGAAAATCACTTTCATGGAAAGGGGTTGCCAAGCTTCCAAAAAACTACGAGTTTCCTGAAATCTCAGCAAACATTTTTTCACCCAATCTTGATGATTGTTTCAGGTAATGATCAGTACACCAAAACCACTTGACTCACCAAATTTCGTTCTTCTAGGTTAAACCGTTCGTTTGCAGTAACCGTTTTCATTTTTAGGTTTCACTCTGTTTTTCCTATAGGGATACATGTATTTGGAACTCTAAATCAAACACGGTTTGTGTTAGCTCATTGAAACTTGACACAATAAAGCAGTTTCACGTTCCATCTCTATGGTTTGTTGCTGTTGATGTAGCCCTAAGCAGAGACTGGGGAAAAACACTTTCATGTAAAGGTGTTGCCAAGCTTCCAAAAAACTTCGAGTTGCCTAAAATCTCAGCCAACATTTTTTCACCCAATCTTGATGATTCATTCAGTTAACGATCAGTACACCAAAACCACTTGGCTCACCAAATTTCGTTCTTCTAGGTTACACCGTTCTTTGCAGTAACCATTTAAATTTCTAGGTTTCACTCTGTTTTCTCTTATAGGAATACATGTATTTGGAACACTAAATCAAACACAGTTTGTGCTAGCTCTTTGAAACTTTACACAAAAAAGCAGTTTCAAGTTCTATCTCTATGGTTTGTTTGCTGTTGATGTAGCCCAAAGCAGAGACTGGTGAAAATCACTTTCAGTGAAAGGGGTTGCCAAGCTTCCAAAAAACTACCAGTTGCCTGAAATCTCAGCCAACATTTTTTCACCCAATCTTGATGATTATTTCAGGTAATGATCAGTACACCAAAACCACTTGGCTCACCAAATTTCGTTCTTCTAGGTTAAACCGTTCGTTTGCAGTACCGTTTTCATTTTTAGGTTTCACTCTGTTTTCTCCTATAGGGATACATATATTTGGAATTCTAAATCAAACACGGTTTGTGCTAGCTCTTTGAAACTTGACACAATAAAGCAGTTTCAAGTTCTATCTAAATGGTTTGTTTGCTCTTAATGTAGCCCTAAGCAGAGTCTGGCGAAAATCACTTTCATGGAAAGGGGTTGCCAAGCTTCCAAAAACCTACAAGTTGCCTCAAATCTCAGCCCACATTTTTTGACCCAATCTTGATGATTCTTTCAGGTAATGATCAGAACACCAAAACCACTTGGCTCACCAAATTTCGTTCTTCTAGGTTAAACCATTCGTTTGCAGTAACCGTTTTCATTTTTAGGTTTCACTCTGTTTTCTCCTATACAAATACATGTATTTGGAACTCTAAATGAAACACGGTTTGTGCTAGCTATTTGAAACTTGACACAATAAAGCAGTTTCAAGTTCTATCTCTATGGTTTGTTTGCTGTTGATGTAGCCCTAAGCAGAGACTGGCAAAAATCACATTCATGGAAAGGGGTTGCCAAGCTTCCAAAAAACTACGAGTTGCCTGAAATCTCAGCAAACATTTTTTCACCCAATCTTGATGATTCTTTCAGGTAATGATCAGTACTCCAAAACTACTTGGCTCACCAAATTTCATTCTTCTAGGTTAAACCGTTCGTTTGCAGTAACCGTTTTCATTTTTAAGTTTCACTCTGTTTTCTCCTATAGGGATACATGTATTAGGAACTCTAAATCAAACACGGTTTGTGCTAGCTCTTAGAAACTTGACACAATAAAGCAGTTTCAAGTTCTATCTCTATGGTTTTTTTGCTGTTGATGTAGCCCTAAGGAGAGACTGGCGAAAATCACTTTCATGGAAAGGGGTTGCCAAGCTTCCAAAAAACTACGAGTTGCCTGAAATTTCAGCAAACATTTTTTCACCCAATCTTGATGATTCTTTCAGGTAATGATCAGTACACCAAAACCACTTGGCTCACCAAATTTCGTTCTTCTAGGTTAAAGCGTTCGTTGCAGTAACCGTTTTCATTTTTAGGTTTCACTCTGTTTTCTCCTATAGGGATACATGTATTTGGAACTGTAAATCAAACACGGTTTTTGCTAGCTCTTTGAAACTTGACACAATAAAGCAGTTTCAAGTTCTATCTCTATGGTTTGTTTGCTGTTGATGTAGCCCTAAGCAGAGACTGGCGAAAATCACTTTCATAGAAAGAAGTTGCCAAGCTTCCAAAAAACTACGAGTTGCCTGAAATCTCAGCCAACATTTTTTCACCCAATCTTGATGATTCTTTCAGGTAATGATCAGTACACCAAAACCACTTGGCTCACCAAATTTCGTTATTCTAGGTTAAACCGTTCGTTTGCAGTAACCGTTTTCATTTTTAGGTTTCACTCTGTTTTCTCCTATAGGGATACATGTATTTGAAACTCTAAATCAAACACGGTTTGTACTAGCATTTTGAAACTAGAGACAATAAAGCAGTTTCAAGTCCTATCTCCATGGTTTGTTTGCTGTTGATGTAGCCCTAGCAGAGACTGGCGAAAATCACTTTCATAAAAAGGGGTTGCCAAGCTTCCAAAAATCTACGAGTTGCCTGTAATCTCAGCAAACATTTTCTCACCGAATCTTGATGATTCTTTCAGGTAATGATCAGTACACCAAAATCACTTGGCACACCAAATTTCGTTCTTCTCGGTTAAACCGTTCGTTTGCAGTAACCGTTTTCATTCTTAGGTTTCACTCTGTTTTCTCCTATAGGGATACATGTATTTGGAACTCTAAATCAAACACGGTTTGTGCTAGCTCTTTGAAACTTGACACAATAAAGCCCATTCAAGTTCTATTTCTATGCTTTGTTTGCTGTTGATGTAGTTCTAAGCAGAGACTGGCGAAAATCACTTTCATGGAAAGGGGTTTCCAAGCTATTAAAAAACTAAGAGTTGCCTGAATCTCAGCGAACATTTTTTCACCGAATCTTGATGATTCTTTCAGGTAATGATCAGTACATCAAAACCACTAGGCTCACCAAGTTTCGTTCTTCTAGGTAAAACCGTTCGTTTGCAGTAACCGTTTTCATTTTTAGGTTTCACTGTTTGCTCCTATAGGGATACATGTATTTGGAACTCTAAATCAAACACGGTTTGTGCTAGCTCTTTGAATCTTGACACAGTAAAGCAGTTTCAAGTTCTATCTCTATGGTTTGTTTTCTGTTGATGTAGCCCTAAGCAGAGACTGGCGAAAATTACTTTCATGGAAAGGGGTTGCCAAGCTTCTAAAAAACTACGAGTTTCCTGAAATCTCAGCAATCATTTTTTTCACCCAATCTTGATGATTCTTTCAGGTAATGATCAGTATACCAAAACCACTTGGCTCACCAAATTTCGTTCTTCTAGGTTAATCCGTTCGTTTGCAGTAACCGTTTATATTCTTAGGTTTCACTCTGTTTTCTCCTATAGGGATACATGTATTTGGAACGCTAAATCAAACACAGTTTGTGCTAGCTCTTTGAAACTTGAAAAATAAAGCCATTTCAAGTTCTATCTCTATGGTTTGTTTGCTGTTGATGTAGCCCTAAGCAGAGATCTGCTAAAATCAATTTCATGCAAAGGGGTTGCCAAGCTTCCAAAAAACTACGAGTTGCCTTAAATCTCAGCAAACATTTTTTCACAAAATCTTGATGATTCTTTCAGGTAATGATCAGTACACCAAAACCACTTGACTCACCAAATTTCGTTCTTCTAGGTTAAACCGTTCGTTTGCAGTAACCGTTTTCATTTTTAGGTTTCACTCTGTTTTCTCCTATAGGGATACATGTATTTGGAACTATAAATCAAACACGGTTTGTTCTAGCTCTTTGAAATTGACACAATAAAGCAGTTTCACGTTCTATTTCTATGGTTTGTTTGCTGTTGATATAGCCCTAAGCAGAGACTGGCGATAATCACTTTCATGGAAAGGGGTTGTCAAGCTTCCAAAAAACTATGAGTTGCCTGAAATCTCAGCAAACATTTTTTCACCCAATCTTGATGATTCTTTCAGGTAATGATCAGTACACCAATACCACTTGGTTCACCAAATTTCGTTCTTCTAGGTTAAACCGTTCGTTTGCAGTAACCGTTTTCATTTTTAGGTTTCACTGTTTTCTCCTATAGGGATACATGTATTTGAAACTCTAAATCAAACATGGTTTGTGCTAGCTCTTTGAAACTTGACACAATAAAGCAGTTTCAAGTTCTATCTCTATGGTTTGTTTGCTGTTCATGTAGTCCTAAACAGAGACTGACAAAAATCACTTTGATGGAAAGGGGTTGCCAAGCTTCCAGAAAACTACGAGTTTCCTGAAATCTCAGCAATCATTTTTTTCACCCAATCTTGATGATTCTTTCAGGTAACGATCAGTACACCAAAACCACTTGGCTCACCAAATTTTGTTCTTCTAAATTAAACCGTTGGTTCGCAGTAACTGTTTTCATTTTCAGGTTTCACTCTGTTGCTCCTATAGGGATACATGTATTGGGAACTTTAAATCAAACACGGTTTGTGCTAGCTCTTTGAAACTTGACACAATAAAGCAGTTTCAAGTTCTATCTCTATGGATTGTTTGCTGTTGATGTAGCCCTAAGCAGACTGACGAAAATCAGTTTCATGGAAAGGGGTTTAAAAACTTCCAAAAAACTACGATTTGCCTGAAATCTCAGCAACCATTTTTTCACCCAATCTTGATGATTCTTTCAGGTAATGATCAGTACAACAAAACCTCTTGGCTCAACATATTTTGTTCTTTTAGGATAAACCGTTCGTTTGCAGTAACCGTTTTCATTTTTAGGTTTCACTCTGTTTTCTCCTATAGGGATAAATGTATTTGGATCTCTAAATCAAACACGGTTTGTGCTGGCTCTTTGAAACTTGACACAATAAAGCCGTTTCCAGTTCTATCTCTATGCTTTGTTTGCTGTTGATGTAGTTCTAAGCAGAGACTGGCGAAAATCACTTTCATGGAAAGGGGTTGCCAAGCTATTAAAAAACTAGGAGTTGCCTGAATCTCAGCCAACATTTTTTCACTCAATCTTGATGATTCTTTCAGGTAATGATCAGTACATCAAAACCACTTGGCTCACCAAGTTCGGTTCTTCTGGGTAAAACCGTTCGTTTGCAGTAACCGTTTTCATTTTTAGGTTTCACTGTTTTCTTCTATAGGGATACATGTATTTGAAACTCTAAATCAAACACGGTTTGTGCTAGCTCTTTGAAACTTGACACAATTAAGCAGTTTCAATTTCTATCTCTATGGTTTGTTTGCTGTTGATGTAGCCCTAAGCAGTGAGTGGGGAAAATCACTTTCATGGAAAGGGGTTGCCACGCTTCCAAAAAACTACGAGTTGCCTGAAATCTCTGCAAACATTTTTTCACCAATCTTGATGATTCTTTCAGGTAATGATCAGTACACCAAAACCACTTCGCTCACCAAATTTCGTTCTTCTAGATTAAACCGTTCGTTTGCAGTAACCGTTTTCATTTTTAGGTTTCACTCTGTTTTCTCCTATAGGGATACATGTATTTGGAACTGTAAATCAAACACGGTTTGTGCTAGCTCTTTGAAACTTGACACAATAAAGCAGTTTCATGTCCTATCTCTATGGTTTGTTTGCTGTTCATGTAGCTCTAAGCAGATACTGGCGGAAATCACTTTCATTTAAAGGGGTTGCCAAGCTTCCAAAAACCTACGAGTTTCCTGAAATCTCAGCAAACATTTTTTCACCCAATCTTGATGATTCTTTCAGGTAATGATCAGTACACCAAAACCACTTGGCTCACCAAATTTCGTTCTTCTAGGTTAAACCGTTCGTTTGCAGTAACCGTTTTCTTTTTTAGGTTTCACTGTTTTCTCCTATAGGGATACATGTATTTGAAACTCTAAATCAAACACGGTTTGTCCTAGCTATTTGAAACTTGACACAATAAAGCAGTTTCAAGTTCTATCTCTATGGTTTGTTTGCTGTTCATGTAGTCCTAAGCAGAGACTAACGAAAATCACTTTGATGGAAAGGGGTTGCCAAGCTTCCAGAAAACTACGAGTTGCCTGAAATCTCAGCAATCATTTTTTTCAACCAATCTTGATGATTCTTTCAGGTAATGATCAGTACACCAAAACCACTAGGCTCACCAAGTTTCGTTCTTCTAGGTTAAACCGTTCATTTGCAGTAACCGTTTTCATTTTTAGGTTTCACTCTGTTTTCTCCTATAGGGATACATGTATTTGGAACTCTAAATCAAACACGGTTTGTGCTAGCTCTTTGAAACTTGACACAATAAAGTAGTTTCAAGTTCTATCTCTATGGTTTGTTTGCTGTTGATGTAGCCGTAAGCAGAGAGTGGCGAAAATCACTTTCATTTAAAGAGGTGGGCAAGCTTCCAAAAAACTACGATTTGCCTTTAATAACAGCAAACATCTTTTCACCCAATCTTGATGATTCTTTCAGGTAATGATTAGTACACCAAATCCACTAGGCTCACCAAGTTTCGTTCTTCTAGGTTAAACCATTCATTTGCAGTAACCGTTTTCATTTTTAGGTTTCACTCTGTTTTCTCTTATAGGGATACATGTATTTGGAACTCTAAATCAAACACGGTTTGTGCTAGCTATTTGAAACCTGACACAATAAAGCAGTTTCAAGTTCTGTCTCTATGGTTTGTTTGCTGTTGATGTAGCCCTAAGCAGACTGACGAAAATCAGTTTCATGGAAAGGGGTTTAAAATCTTCCAAAAAACTACGATTTGCCTGAAATCTCAGCAACCATTTTTTCACCCAATCTTGATGATTCTTTCAGGTAATGATCAGTACAACAAAACCTCTTGGCTCACCATATTTTGTTCTTTTAGGATAAACCATTCGTTTGCAGTAACCGTTTTCATTTTTAGGTTTCACTCTGTTTTCTCCTATCGGGATACATGTATTTGGAACTCTAAATGAAACACGGTTTGTGCTAGCTCCTTGAAACTTGACACAATAAAGCAGTTTCAAATTCTATCTCTACAGTTTGTTTGCTGTTGATGTAGCCCTAAGCAGAGAGTGGCCAAAATCACTTTCATGGAAAGGGGTTGCCACGCTTCCAAAAAACTACGAGTTGCCTGAAATCTCAGGAAACATTTTTTCACCAATCTTGATGATTCTTTCAGGTAATTATCAGTACACCAAAACCATTTGGCTCACCAAATTTCGTTCTTCTAGGTTAAACCGTTCGTTTGCATTAACCGTTTTCATTTTTAGGTTTCACTCTGTTTTCTCCTATAGGGATACATGTATTTGGAACTCTAAATCAAACACGGTTTGTGCTAGCTCTTTGAAACTTGACACAGTAAGGTAGTTTCAAGTGTTATCTCTATGATTTGTTTGCTGTTGATGTAGCCCTAAGCAGAGACTGGCGAAAATCACTTTCATGGAAAGGGTTTTCCAATCTTCCAGAAAACTACGAGTTGCCTGAAATCTCAGCAAACATTTTTTCACCCTATCTTGATGATTCTTTCAGGTAATGATCAGTACACCAAAACCACTTGGCTCACCAAATTTCGTTCTTCTAGGTTAAACCTTTCGTTTGCAGTAACCGTTTTCATTTTTAGGTTTCACTCTGTTTTCTCCTATAGGGATACATGTATTTGAAACTCTAAATCAAACACGGTTTGTGCTAGCTCTTTGAAACTTGACACAATAAAGCAGTTTCAAGTTCTACCTCTATGGTTTGTTTGCTGTTGATGTAGCCTTAAGCAGAGACTGGCGAAAATCATTTTGGTTGAAAGGGGTTGCCAAGCTTCCAGAAAACTACGAGTTGCCTGAAATCTCAGGAAACATTTTTTCACCCAATCTTGATGATTCTTGCAGGTAATGATCAGTACACCAAAACCACTTGGCTCACCAAATTTTGTTATTCTAGGTTAAACCGTTGGTTTGCAGTAACCGTTTTCATTTTTAGGTTTCACTCTGTTTGCTCCTATAGGGATACATGTATTTGAAACTCTAAATAAAACTTGGTTTGTGCTAGCTCTTTGAA
Source organism: Ictidomys tridecemlineatus (assembly GCF_052094955.1). Classification (NCBI taxonomy): domain Eukaryota; kingdom Metazoa; phylum Chordata; class Mammalia; order Rodentia; family Sciuridae; genus Ictidomys; species Ictidomys tridecemlineatus. Next base: position 87,442 of record NW_027526197.1, read on the forward strand.
ACTTGACACAATAAAGCAGTTTCAAGTGTTTTCTCTATGGTTTGTTTGCTGTTGATGTAGCCCTAAGCAGACTGACGAAAATCATTTTCATGGAAGGGGTTGCTAAGCATCCAAAAAACTACGATTTGCCTGAAATCTCAGCAAACATTTTTCCACCCAATCTTGATGATTCTTTCAGGTAATTAACAGTACACGAAATCCACTGGGCTCACCGAGTTTCGTTCTTCTAGGTTAAACCGTTCTTTTGCAGTAACCGTTATCATTTTTAGGTTTCACTCTGTTTTCTCCTATACGGATACATGTATTTGGAACTATAAATGAAACACGGTTTGTTCTAGCTGTTTGAAACTTGACACAATAAAGCAGTTTCACGTTCTATCTCTATGGTTTGTTTGCTGTTGATGTAGCCCTAAGCAGAGACTGGCGAAAATCACTTTCATGGAAAGGGGTTGCCAAACTTCCAAAAAACTATGAGTTGACTGAAATCTCAGCAAACATTTTTTCACCCTATCTTGATGATTCTTTCAGGTAATGATCAGTACATCAAAACCACTTGGCTCACCAAATTTCGTTCTTCTAGGTTAAACCGTTCGTTTGCAGTAACCATTTTTATTTTTAGGTTTCACTCTGTTTTCTCCTATAGGGATACATGTATTGGGAACTCTAAATCAAACACGGTTTGTTCTAGCTCTTTGAAACTTGACACAATAAAGCCGTTTCAAGTTCTATCTCTATGCTTTGTTTGCTGTTGATGTAGTTCTTAGCAGAGACTGGCGAAAATCACTTTCATGGAAAGGGGTTGCCAAGCTTTGAAAAACTAGGTTTTGCCTGAATCTCAGGCAACATTTTTTCACCCAATCTTGATGATTCTTTCAGGTAATTATCAGTACATCAAAACCACTAGGCTCACCAAGTTTCGTGCTTCTAGGTAAAACCATTCGTTTGAAGTAACCGTTTTCATTTTTAGGTTTTACTGTTTTCTCCTATAGGGATACATGTATTTGAAACTCTAAATCAAACACGGTTTGTGCTAGCTCTTTGAAACTTTACACAATAAAGCAGTTTCAAGTTCTATCTCCATGGTTTGTTTGCGGTTCATGTAGTCCTAAGCAGATACTGGCGAAAATAACTTTGATGGAAAGGGGTTGCCAAGCTTCCAGAAAACTATGAGTTGCCTGAAATCTCAGCAAACATTTTTTCACCCAATCTTGATGATTCTTTCAGGTAATGATCAGTACACCAAAACCACTTGGCTCACCAAATTTCGTTCTTCTAGTTTAAACCTTTCGTTTGCAGTAACCGTTTTCATTTGTAGGATTCACTCTGTTTTCTCCTATAGGGATACAAGTATTTGAAACTCTAAATCAAACACGGTTTGTGCTAGCTCTTTGAAACTTGACACAATAAAGCAGTTTCAAGTTCTACCTCTATGGTTTGTTTGCTGTTGATGTAGCCTTAAGCAGAGACTGGCGAAAATCATTTTGGTTGAAAGGGGTTGCCAAGCTTCCAGGAAACTATGAGTTGCCTGAAATCTCAGGAAACATTTTTTCACCCAATCTTGATGATTCTTTCAGGTAATGATCAGTACACCAAAACCACTTGGCTCACCAAATTTTGTTCTTCTAGGTTAAACCGTTGGTTTGCAGTAACCGTTTTCATTTTTAGGTTTCACTCTGTTTGCTCCTATTGGGATACATGTATTTGAAACTCTAAATCAAACTCGGTTTGTGCTAGCTCTTTGAAACTTGACACAATAAAGCAGTTTCAAGTGTTTTCTCTATGGTTTGTTTGCTGTTGATGTAGCCCTAAGCAGACTGACGAAAATCATTTTCATGGAAAGGGGTTGCCAAGCATCCAAAAAACTACGATTTGCCTGAAATCTCAGCAAACATTTTTCCACCCAATCTTGATGATTCTTTCAGGTAATGAACAGTACACGAAATCCACTGGGCTCACCGAGTTTCGTTCTTCTAGGTTAAACCGTTCTTTTGCAGTAACCGTTATCATTTTTAGGTTTCACTCTGATTTCTCCTATAGGGATACATGTATTTGGAACTATAAATGAAACACGGTTTGTTCTAGCTCTTTCAAACTTGACACTATAAAGCAGTTTCAAGTTCTATCTCTATGGTTTGTTTGCTGTTGATGTAGCCCTAAGCAGAGACTGGCGAAAATCACTTTCATGGAAAGGGGTTGCCAAGCTTCCAAAAAACTATGAGTTGACTGAAATCTCAGCAAACATTTTTTCACCCTATCTTGATGATTCTTTCAGGTAATGATCAGTACACCAAAACCACTTGGTCACCAAATTTCGTTCTTCTAGGTTAAACCGTTCGTTTGCAGTTACCGTTTTCATTGTTAGGTTTCACTCTGTTTTCTCCTATAGGGATACATGTATTTGGAACTCTAAATCAAACACGGTTTGTTCTAGCTCTGTGAAACTTGACACTATAAAGCCGTTTCAAGTTCTATCTCTTTGCTTTGTTTGCTGTTGATGTAGTTCTTAGCAGAGACTGGCGAAAATCACTTTCATGGAAAGGGGTTGCCAAGCTTTGAAAAACTAGGAGTTGCCTGAATCTCAGGCAACATTTTTTCACCCAATCTTGATGATTCTTTCAGGTAATGATCAGTACATCAAAACCACTAGGCTCACCAAGTTTCGTTCTTCTAGGTAAAACCGTTCGTTTGCAGTAACCGTTTTCATTTTTAGGTTTTACTGTTTTCTCCTATAGGGATACATGTATTTGAAACTCTAAATCAAACACGGTTTGTGCTAGCTCTTTGAAACTTTACACAATAAAGCACTTTCAAGTTCTATCTCCATGGTTTGTTTGCGGTTCATGTAGTCCTAAGCAGATACTGGCGAAAATAACTTTGATGGAAAGGGGTTGCCAAGCTTCCAGAAAACTACGAGTTGCCTGAAATCTCAGCAAACATTTTTTCACCCAATCTTGATGATTCTTTCAGGTAATGATCAGTACACCAAAACCACTTGGCTCACCAAATTTCGTTCTTCTAGGTTAAACCGTTCGTTCGCAGTAACCGTTTTCATTGTTAGGTTTCACTCTGTTTTCTCCTATAGGGATACATGTATTTGGAACTCTAAATCAAACACGGTTTGTGCTAGCTCTTAGAAACTTGACACAATAAAGCACTTTCAAGTTCTATCTCTATGGTTTGTTTGTTGTTGATGAAGCCCTAAGCAGAGACTGGCGAAAATCACTTTCATGGAAAGGGGTTGCCAAGCTTCCAAAAAACTATGAGTTGCCTGAAATATCAGCAAATATTTTTTCACCCAATCTTGATGATTCTTTCAGGTAATGATCAGTACTCCAAAACCACTTGGCTCACCAAATTTCGTTCTTCTAGGTTAAACCGTTCGTTTGCAGTAACCGTTTTCATTTTTAGGTTTCACTCTGTTTTCTCCTATAGGGATACATGTATTTGGAACTCTAAATCAAACACGGTTTGTGCTAGCTCTTTGAAACTTGACACAGTAAAAGAGTTTCAAGTTGTATCTCTATGGTTTGTTTGCTGTTGATGTAGCCCTAAGCAGAGACTGGCGAAAATCACTTTCATGGAAAGGGGTTGCAAAGCTTCCATAAAAGTACGAGTTGCCTGAAATCTCAGCAAACATTTTTTCACCCAATCTTGATGATACTTTCAGGTAATGATCAGTACACCAAAACCACCTGGCTCACCAAATTTCGTTCTTCTAGGTTAAACCGTTCGTTTGCAGGAACCGTTTTCATTTTTAGGTTTCACTCTGTTTTCTCCTATAGGGATACATGTATTTGGAACTCTAAATCAAACATGGTTTGTGCTAGCTCTTTAAAACTTGACACAATAAAGCAGATTCAAGTTCTATCTCTGTGGTTTGTTTGCTGTTGATGTAGCCCTAACCAGAGACTGGCGAAAATCACTTTCATGGAAAGGGGTTGCCAAGCTTCCAAAAAACTACGAGTTGCCGAAAATCTCAGCAAACATTTTTTCACCTAATCTTGATGATTCTTTCAGGTAATGATCAGTACACCAAAACCACTTGTGTCACCAAATTTCGTTCTTCTAGGTTAAACCGTTCGTTTGCAGTAACCGTTTTCATTTTTAGGTTTCACTCTGTTTTCTCCTATAGGGATATATGTATTTGGAACTCTAAATCAAACACGGTTTGTGCTAGCTCTTTGAAACTTGACACAATAAAGCAGTTTCAAGTTCTATCTCTATGGTTTGTTTGCTGTTGATGTAGCCCTAAGCAGAGACTGGCGAAAATCACTTTCATGGAAAGGGGTTGTCAAGCTTCCAAAAAACTACGAGTTTCCTGAAATCTCAGCAAACATTTTTTCACCCAATCTTGATGATTCTTTATGGTAATGATCAGTACACCAAAACCACTTGGCTCACCAAATTTTGTTCTTCTAGGTTAAACCGTTCGTTTGCAGTAACCGTTTTCATTTTTATGTTTCACTCTGTTTTCTCCTATAGGGATACATGTATTTGGAACTCTAAATGAAACACGGTTTGTGCTAGCTCTTTGAAACTTGACACAATAAAGCAGTTTCAAGTTCTATCTCTATGGTTTGTTTGCTGTTGATGTAGCCCTATGCAGAGACTGGCGAAAATCACTTTCATGGAAAGGGGTTGCCAAGCTTCCAAAAAACTACGAGTTGCCTGAAATCTCAGCAAACATTTTTTCACCCAATCTTGATGATTCTTTCAGGTAATGATCAGTACACCAAAACCACTTGGCTCACCACCTTTCGTTCTTCTAGTTTAAACCGTTCGTTTGCAGTAACCGTTTTCATTTTTAGGTTTCACTCTGTTTTCTCCTATAGGGATACATGTATTTGGAACTCTAAATGAAACACGGTTTGTGCTAGCTCTTTGAAACTTGACACAATAAAGCAGTTTCTAGTTCTATCTCTATGGTTTGTTTGCTGTTGATGTAGCCCTAAGCAGACTGGCGAAAATCACTTTCATGGAAAGGGGTTACCAAGCTTTCAAAAAACTACGAGTTGCCTGAAATCTCAGCAAACATTTATTCACCAAATCTTGATGATTCTTTCATGTAATGATCAGTACACCAAAACCACTTGGCTCATCAAATTTCGTTCTCCTAGGTTCAACCGTTCGTTTGCAGTAACCGTTTTCATTTTTAGGTTGTACTCTGTTTTCTCCTATAGGGATACATGTATTTGGAACTCTAAATCAAACTCGGTTTGTGCTACCTCTTAGAAACTTGACACAATAAAGCACTTTCAAGTTCTATCTCTATGGTTTGTTTGTTGTTGATGTAGCCCTAAGCAGAGACTGGCGAAAATCACTTTCATGGAAAGGGGTTACCAAGCTTCCAAAAAATTATAAGTTGCTTTAAGTCTCAGCAAACATTTTTTCACCCAATCTTGATGATTCTTTCAGGTAATGATCAGTATACGAAAACCACTTGGCTCACCAAATTTCGTTCTTCTAGGTTAAACCATTCGTTTGTAGTAACCATTTACATTTTTAGGTTTCACTCTGTTTTCTCCTATAGGGATACATGTATTTGGAACTCTAAATCAAACACGGTTTGTGCTAGCTCTTTGAAACTTGACACAGTAAAAGAGTTTCAAGTTGTGTCTCTATGGTTTGTTTGCTGTTGATGTAGCCCTAAGCAGAGACTGGCGAAAATCACTTTCATGGAAAGGGGTTGCCAAGCTTCCATAAAAGTACGAGTTGCCTGAAATCTCAGCAAACATTTTTTCACCCAATTTTGATGATACTTTCAGGTAATGATCAGTACACCAAAACCACCTGGCTCACCAAATTTCGTTCTTCTAGGTTAAACCGTTCGTTTGCAGTAACCGTTTTCATTTTTATGTTTCACTCTGTTTTCTCCTATAGGGATACATGTATTTGGAACTCTAAATGAAACACGGTTTGTGCTAGCTCTTTGAAACTTGACACAATAAAGCAGTTTCAAGTTCTATCTCTATGGTTTGTTTGCTGTTGATGTAGCCCTAAGAAAAGACTGGCGAATATCACTTTCATGGAAAGGGTTTGCCAAGCTTCCAAAAAACTACGAGTTGCCTGAAATCTCAGCAAACATTTTTTCACCCAATCTTGATGATTCTTTCAGGTAATGATCAGTACACCAAAAACACTTGGATCACCAAATTTTGTTCTTCTAGGTTAAACCGTTCGTTTGCAGTAACCGTTTTCATTTTTAAGTTTCTCTCTGTTTTCTCATATAGGGATACATGTATTTGGAACTCTAAATGAAACACGGTTTGTGCTAGCTCTTTGAAAGTTGACACAATAAAGCAGTTTCAAGTTCTATCTCTATTTCTTGTTTGCTGTTGATGTAGCCCTAAGCAGAGACTGACGAAAATCACTTTCAAGGAAAAGGGCTGCCAATCTTTTAAAAAACTACGAGTTGCCTGAAGTCTCAACAAATATTTTTTCACCCAATCTTGATGATCCTTTCAGATAATGATCAGTACACCAAAACCACTTGGCTCACCAAATTTCGTTCTTCTAGGTTAAACCGTTCGTTTGCAGTAACCGTTTTCATTTTTAGGTTTCACTCTGTTTTCTTCTATAGGGATACATGTATTTGGAACTCTAAATGAAACACGGTTTGTGCTAGCTCTTTGAAACTTGACACAATAAAGCAGTTTCAAGTTCTATCTCTATGGTTTGTTTGCTGTTGATGTAGCCCTAAGCAGAGACTGGTGAAAATCACTTTCATGGAAAGGGGTTGCCAAGCTTCCAAAAAACTACGAGTTTCCTGAAATCTCAGCAAACACTTTTTCACCCAATCTTGATGATTCTTTCAGGTAATGATCAGTACACCAAAACCACTTGGCTCACCAAATTTCGTTCTTCTAGGTTAAACCGTTCGTTTGCAGTAACCGTTTTCATTTTTAGGTTTCACTCTGTTTTCTCCTATAGGGATACATGTATTTGGAACTCTAAATCAAACACGGTTTGTGGTAGCCCTTTGAAACTTGACACAGTAAAGGAGTTTCAAGTTGTATCTCTATGGTTTGTTTGCTGTGGATGTAGCCTTAAGCAGAGACTGGCGAAAATCACTTTCATGGAAAGAAGTTACCAATCTTCCAAAACACTACGAGTTGCCTGAAATCTCAGCAAACATTTTTTCACCCTATCTCTATGATTCTTTCAGGTAATGATCAGTACAACAAAACCACTTGGCTCACCAAATTTCGTTCTTCTGGGTTAAACAGTTCATTTGCAGTAACCGTTTTCATTTTTAGGTTTCACTCTGTTTTCTCCTATAGGGATACATCTATTTGGAACTCTAAATCAAACACGGTTTGTGGTAGCTCTTTGAAACTTGAAACATTAAAGGAGTTTCAAGTTGTATCTCTATGGTTTCTTTGCTGTACATGTAGCCCAAAGCAGAGACTGGCGAAAATCACTTTCATGGAAAAAGTTTGCCAAGCTTCCAAAAAACTACGAGTTGCCTGAAGTCTCAGCAAACATTTTTTCACCCAATCTTGATGATTCTTTCAGGTAATGATCAGTACACCAAAACCACTTGGCTCACCAAATTTCGTTCTTCTAGGTTAAACCGTTCATTTGCAGTAACCGTTTTCATTTTTAGGTTTCACTCTGTTTTCTCCTATAGGGATACATGTATTTGGAACTCTAAATCAAACACGGTTTGTGCTAGCTCTTTGAAACTTCACACAATAAAGCAGTTTCAAGTTCTATCTCTATGGTTTGTTTGCTGTTGATGTAGCCCGAAGCAGAGACTGGCGAAAATCACTTTCATGGAAAGGGGTTACCAAGCTTTCAAAAAACTACGAGTTGCCTGAAATCTCAGCAAACATTTTTTCACCCAATCTTGATGATTCTTTCAGGTAATAATCAGTACACCAAAACCACATGGTTCATCAAATTTCGTTCTCCTAGGTTCAACCGTTCGTTTGCAGTAACCGTTTTCATTTTTAGGTTTCACTCTGTTTTCTCCTATAGGGATACATCTATTTAAAACTCTAAATCTAACACGGTTTGTGCTACCTCTTTGAAACTTGACACAACAAAGCACTTTCATGTTCTATCTCTGTGGTTTGTTTGCTGTTGATGTAGCCCTAAGAAGAGACTGGCGAAAATCACTTTAATGGAAAGGGGTTGCCAAGCTTCCAAAAAACTACGAGTTGCCTGAAATCTCAGCAAACATTTTTTCACCCAATCTTGATGATTCGTTCAGGTAAAGATCAGTACACCAAAACCACTTGTGTCACCAAATTTCGTTCTTCTCGGTTAAACCGTTCGTTTGCAGTAACCGTTTTCATTTTTAGGTTTCACTCTGTTTTCTCCTATAGGGATATATGTATTTGGAACTCTAAATCAAACAAGGTTTGTGCTAGCTCTTTGAAACTTGACACAATAAAGCAGTTTCAAGTTCTATCTCTATGGTTTGTTTGCTGTTGATGTAGCCCTAAGCAGAGACTGGCGAAAATCACTTTCATGGAAAGGGGTTGTCAAGCTTCCAAAAAACTACGAGTTTCCTGAAATCTCAGCAAACATTTTTTCACCCAGTCTTGATGATTCTATATGGTAATGATCAGTACACCAAAACCACTTGGCTCACCAAATTTCGTTCTTCTGGGTTAAACCGTTCATTTGCAGTAACCGTTTTTAATTTTAGGTTTCACTCTGTTTTCTCCTATAGGGATACATGTATTTGGAACTCTAAATCAAACACGGTTTGTGCTAGCTCTTTGAAACTTGACAAAATAAAGCAGTTTCAAGTTCTGTCTCTATGGTTTATTTGCTGTTGATGTAGCCCTAAGCAGAGACTGGCAAAAATCACTTTCATGGAAAGGGGTTGCAAAGCTTCCAAAAAACTACGAGTTGCCTAAAATCTCAGCAAACCTTTTTTCACCCAATCTTGATGATTCTTTCAGGTAATGATCAGTACACCAAAACCTCTTGCCTCACCAAATTTCGTTCTTCTAGGTAAAACCGTTCGTTTGCAGTAACCGTTTACATTTTTAGGTTTCACTCTGTTTTCTCCTATAGGGATACATGTATTTGGAACTTTAAATCAAACACGGTTTATGGTAGCTCTTTGAAACTTGAAATATTAAAGGAGTTTCAAGTTGTATCTCTATGGTTTCTTTGCTGTACATGTAGCCCAAAGCAGAGACTGGCGAAAATCACTTTCATGGAAAGGGGTTGCCAAGCTTCCAAAAAACTACGAGTTGCCTGAAGTCTCAGCAAACATTTTTTCACCCAAACTTGATGATTCTTTCAGGTAATGATCAGTACACCAAAACCACTTGGCTCACCAAATTACGTTTTTCTAGGTTAAACCATTCGTTTGCAGTAACCGTTTTCATTTTTAGGTTTCACTCTGTGTTCTCCTATAGGGATACATATATTTGGAACTCTAAATGAAACATGGTTTGTGCTAGCTCTTTAAAACTTGACACAATAAAGCCCATTCAAGTTCTATTTCTATGCTTTGTTTGCTGTTGATGTAGTTCTAAGCAGAGACTGGCGAAAATCACTTTCATGGAAAGGGGTTGCAAAACCGTTAAAAAACTACGAGTTGCCTGAAATCTCAGCAAACATCTTTTCACCCAATCTTGATGATTCTTTCAGGTAATGATCAGTACACCAAAACCACTTGGCTCACCAAATTTCGTTCTTCTAGGTTAAACCGTTCATTTGCAGTAACCGTTTTCATTTTTAGGTTTCACTCTGTTTTCTCCTATAGGGATGCATGTATTTGGAACTCCAAATCAAACACGGTTTGTGCTAGCTCTTTGAAACTTGACACAATAAAGCAGTTTCAAGTTCTATCTCTATGGTTTGTTTGCTGTTGATGTAGCCCTAAGCAGAGACTAGCGAAAATCACTTTCATGGAAATGGGTTGCCAAGCTTCCAAAACACTACGAGTTGCCTGAAATCTCAGCAAACATTTTTTCACCCAATCTTGATGATTCTTTCAGGTAATGATCAGTACACCAAAACCACTTTGCTCACCAAATTTCGTTCTCCTAGGTTAAACTGTTTGTTTGCAGTAGCCGTTTTCATTTTTAGGTTTCACTCTGTTTTCTACTATAGGGATACATGTATTTAGAACTCTAAATCAAACACGGTTTGTGCTAGCTCTTTGAAACTCGACACAATAAAGCAGTTTCAAGTTCTATCTCTACGGTTTGTTTGCTGTTGATGTAGCCATAAGCAGAGACTGGCCAAAATCACTTTAATGGAAAGGGGTTTCCAAGCTTCCAAAAAACTACGAGTTACCTGAAATCTCAGCCTATATTTTTTTACCCAATCTTGATGATTCTTTCAGGTAATGATCAGGACACCAAAACTACTTGGCTCACCAAGTTTCATTCTTCTAGGTTAAACCGTTCGTTTGCAGTAACTGTTTTCATTTTTAGGTTTCACTCTGTTTTCTACTATAGGGATACATGTATTTGGAACTCTAAATCAAACACGGTTTGTGCAAGCTCTTTGAAACTTGAAACAATAAAGCAGTTTCAAGTTCTTTCTCTTTGGTTTGTTTGCTGTTGATGTAGCCCTAAGCAGAGACTGGCGAAAATCACTTTCATGGAAAGGGGTTGTCAAGCTTCCAAAAAACTACGAGTTTCCTGAAATCTCAGCAAACATATTTTCACCCAATCTTGATGATTCTTTCAGGTAATGAGCAGTACACCAAAACCACTTGGCTCACCAAATTTCGTTCTTCTAGGTTAAACCGTTCGTTTGCACTAACCGTTTTCATTTTTAGGTTTCACTCTGTTTTCTCCTATAGGGATCCATGTATTTGGAACTCTAAATCAAACAAGGTTTGTGCTAGCTCTTTGAAACATGACACAATAAAGCAGTTTCACGTTCTATCTCTATGGTTTGTTTGCTGTTGATGTAGCCCTAAGCAGAGACTGGCGAAAATCACTTTCATGGAAAGGGGTTGCCAAGCTTCCAAAAAACTACGAGTTGCCTGAAATCTCAGACAACATATTTTCACCCAATCTTGATGATTCTTTCAGGTAATGATGAGGACACCAAATCCACTTCGCTCACCAAATTTCGTTTTTCTAGGTTAAACCGTTTGTTTGCAGTATTCGTTTTCATTTTTAGGTTTCACTCTGTTTTCTCCTATAGGGATACATGTATTTGGAACTCTAAATGAAACACGGTTTCTGCTAGCTCTTTGAAACTTGACACAATAAAGCAGTTTCAAGTTCTATTTCTATGGTTTGTTTGCTGTTGATGTAGCCCTAAGCAGAGACTTGCGAAAATCACTTTCATGGAAACGGGTTGCCAAGCTTCGATAAAAGTAAGAGTTGCCTGAAATCTCAGCAAATATTTTTTCACCCAATCTTGATGATTCTTTAAGGTAATGATGAGTACACCAAAACCATTGGCTCACCAAATTTCGTTCTTCTAGATTAAACCGTTCGTTTGCAGTAACCGTTTTCAAGTTTAGGTTTCACTCTGTTTTCTCCTATAGGGATACATGTATTTGTAACTCTAAATAAAACACGGTTTGTGCTAGCTCTTTGAAACTTGACACAATAAAGCAGTTTCAAGTTGTTTCTCTATGGTTTGTTTGCTGTTGATGTAGCCGTAAGGAGAGACTGGCGACAATCACTTTCATTGAAAGGGTTTGCGAAGCTTCCAAAAAAGGACGAGTTGCCTGAAATCTCAGCAAATATTTTTTCACCCAATCTTGATGATTCTTTAAGGTAATGATGAGTACACCAAAACCATTGGCTCACCAAATTTCGTTCTTCTAGATTAAACCGTTCGTTTGCAGTAACCGTTTTCAAGTTTAGGTTTCACTCTGTTTTCTCCTATAGGGATGAATGTATTTGGAACTCTAAATCAAACACGGTTTGTGCTAGCTCTTTGATACTTGACAAAATAAAGCAGTTTCAAGTTCTATCTCTATGGTTTGTTTGCTGTTGTTGTAGCCCTAAGCAGAGACTGGCGAAAATCACTACCATGGAAAGGGGTTACCAAGCTTCCAAAAAACTACGAGCTGCCTGAAATCTCAACAAATATTTTTTCACCCAATCTTGATGACTCTTTCAGGTAATGATCAGTACACCAAAACCACTTGGCTCACCAAATTTCATTCTTCTAGGTTAAACCGTTCGTTTGCAGTAACCGTTTTCATTTTTAGGTTTCACTCTGTTTTCTCCTATAGGTATACATGTATTTGGAACTCTAAATCAAACACCATTTGTGCTAGCTCTTTGAAACTTGACACAATAAAGCAGTTTCAAGTTCTATTTCTATGGTTTGTTTGCTGTTGATGTAGCCCTAAGCAGAGACTTGCGAAAATCACTTTCATGGAAACGGGTTGCCAAGCTTCGATAAAAGTAAGAGTTGCCTGAAATCTCAGCAAACATTTTTTCACCCAATCTTGATGATACTTTCAGGTAATGATCAGTACACCAAAACCACTTGGCTGTCCAAATTTCGTTCTCCAAGGTTAAACCGTTCGTTTGCAGTAACCGTTTCCATTCTAAGGTTTCACTCTGTTTTCTCCTATAAAGATACATGTATTTGGAATCTAAATCAAACAGGGTTTGTGCTAGCTCTTTGAAACTTGACACAATAAAGCAGTTTCAAGTTCTATCTCTATGGTTTGTTTGCTGTTGATGTAGCCCTAAGCAGAGACTGGCCAAAATCTCATTCATGGAAATGGGTTGCCAAGCTTCCAAAAACTACGAGTTGCCTGAAATCTCAGCAAACATTTTTTCACCCAATCTTGATGATTCTTTCAGGTAATGATCAGTACACCAAAACCACTTGGCTCACCTAATTTCTTTCTTCTAGGTCAAACCGTTGGTTTGCAGTAACCGTTTTCATTTTTAGGTTTCACTCTGTTTTCTCCTATAGGGATACATATATTTGGAACTCTAAATCAAACTCGGTTTGTCCTAGCTCTTTGAAGCTTGACACAATAAAGCAGTTTCAAGTTCTATCTCTATGGTTTGTTTGCTGTTGATGTAGCCCTAAGCAGAGACTGGCAAAAATCACTTTCATGGAAAGGGGTTGCAAAGCTTTCAAAAATCTATGAGTTGTCTGAAATCTCAGCAAACACTTTTTCACCCAATCTTGATGATTCTTTCAGGTAATGATGAGTATACCAAAACCACTTGGCTAACCAAATTTTGTTCTTCTAGGTTAAAATGTTCGTTTGCAGTAACCATTTTCATTTTTAGGTTTCACTCTGTTTTCTCCTATAGGGATACATGTATTTAGAACTCTAAATCAAACACGGTTTCTGCTAGCTCTTTGAAACTCGACACAATAAAGCAGTTTCAAGGTCTATCTCTATGGTTTTTTTGCTGTTGATGTAGCCCTAAGCAGAGACTGGCGAAAATCACTTTCATGGAAAGGGGTTGCCAAGCTTCCAAAACACTACGAGTTACCTGAAATCTCAGCAAACATTTTTTCACCCAATCTTAATGAATCTTTCAGGTAATGATCAGTACACCAAAACACTTGGCTCACCAAATTTCGTTCTTCTAGGTTCAAACGTTCCTTTGCAGTAACCGTTTTCATTTTTAGGTTTCACTCTATTTTCTCCTATAGGGATAAGGTATTTGGAACTCTAAATCAAACATGGTTTGTGCTATCTCTTTGAACTTTACACAATAAAGCAGTTTCAAGTTCTATCGCTATGGTTTGTTTGCTGTTGATGGAGCCCTAAGCAGAGACTGGCGAAAATCACTTTCATGGAGAGGGTTTGCCAAGCTTCCAAAAAACTACGAGTTGCCTGAAATCTCAGCAAACATTTTTTCACCCAATCTTGATGATTCTTTCAGTTAATGATCAGTACACCAAAACCACTTGGCTCACCAAATTTCGTTCTCCTAGGTTAAACCGTTCGTTTGCAGTAACCGTTTTCATTTTAAGGTTTCACTCTGTTTTCTCCTATAGGGATACATGTATTTGGAACTCTAAATCAAACACGGTTTGTGCTAGCTCTTTGAAACTTGACAAAATAAAACAGTTTCAAGTACTTTCTCTTGTGTTTGTTTGCTGTTGATGTAGCCATAAGCAGAGACTTGCCAAAATCACTTCAATTGAAAGGGGTTGCCAAGCTTCCAAAAAACTACGAGTTGCCTGAAATCTCAGCAAACATATTTTCACCCAATCTTGATGATTCTTTCAGGTAATGAGCAGTACACCAAAACCACTTGGCTCACCAAATTTCGTTCTTCTAGGTTAAACCGTTCGTTTGCATAACCGTTTTCATTTTTAGGTTTCACTCTGTTTTCTCCTATAGGGATACATGTATTTGGAACTCTAAATCAAACACGGTTTGTGCTAGCTCTTTGAAACTTGACACAGTAAAGCAGTTTCAAATTCTATCTCTGTGGTTTGTTTGCTGTTGATGTAGACCTAAGCAGAGACTGGCGAAAATCACTTTCATGGAAAGGGGTTGCCAAGCTTCCAAAAAACTACGAGTTGCCTGAAATCTCAGCAAACATATTTTCACCCAATCTTGATGATTCTTTCAGGTAATGATCAGGACACCAAAACCACTTCGCTCACCAAATTTCGTTTATCTAGGTTAAACCGTTTGTTTGCAGTATTCGTTTTCATTTTTAGGTTTCACTCTGTTTTCTCCTATGGGGATCCATGTATTTGGAACTCTAAATCAAACACGGTTTGTGCTAGCTCTTTGAAACTTGACACAGTAAAGCAGTTTCAAATTCTATCTCTATGGTTTGTTTTCTGTGGATGTAGCCCTAAGCAGAGACTGGCGAAAATCACTTTCATGGAAAGGGGTTGCCAAGTTTCCAAAACACTACGAGTTGCCTGAAATCTCAGCCAACATTTTTTCACCCAATCTTGATGATTCTTTCAGGTAATGATCAGGACACCAAAACCACTTCGCTCACCAAATTTCGTTTTTCTAGGTTAAACCGTTTGTTTGCAGTATTCGTTTTCATTTTTAGGTTTCACTCTGTTTTATCCTATAGGGATACATGTATTTGGAACTCTAAATGAAACACGGTTTGTGCTAGCTCTTTGAAACTTGACACAGTAAAGCAGTTTCCAGTTCTATCTCTATGGTTTGTTTTCTGTGGATGTAGCCCTAAGCAGAGACTGGCGAAAATCACTTTCATGGAAAGGGGTTGCCAAGCTTCCAAAACACTACGAGTTGCCTGAAATCTCAGCAAAACTTTTTTCACCCAATCTTGATGATTCTTTCAGGTAATGATCAGTACACCAAAACCACTTGGCTCAGCAAATTTCGTTCTCCTAGGTTAAACCGTTCGTTTGCAGTAACCGTTTTCATTTTTAGGTTTCACTCTGTTTTCTCCTATAGGGATACATGTATTTGGAACTCTAAATCAAACATGGTTTGTGCTATCTCTTTGAAACTTGACACAATAAAGCAGTTTCAAGTTCTATCTCTATGGTTTGTTTGCTGTTGATGGAGCCCTAAGCAGAGACTGGCGAAAATCACTTTCATGGAGAGGGTTTGCCAAGCTTCCAAAAAACTACGAGTTGCCTGAAATCTCAGCAAACATTTTTTCACCCAATCTTGATGATTCTTTCAGTTAATGATCAGTACACCAAAACCAGTTGGCTCACCAAATTTCGTTCTCCTAGGTTAAACCGTTTGTTTGCAGTAACCGTTTTCATGTTTAGGTTTCACTCTGTTTTCTCCTATAGGGATGCATGTATTTGGAACTCTAAATCAAACAAGGTTTGTGCTAGCTCTGTGAAACGTGACACAATAAAGCAGTTTAAAGTTCTATCTCTATGGTTTGTTTGCTGTTGTTGTAGCCCTAAGCAGAGACTGGCGAAAATCACTATCATGGAAAGGGGTTGCCAAGCTTCCAAAAACCTACGAGTTGCCTTAAATATCAGCAAACATTTTTTCAACCAATCTTGATGATTCTTTCAGGTATGATCAGTACACCAAAACCACTTGGTTCACCAAATTTCGTTCTTCTAGGTTAAACCGTTCGTTTGCAGTAACTGTTTTCATTTTAAGGTTTCACTCTGTTTTCTCCTACAGGGATACATGTATTTGGAACTCTAAATCAAACATGGTTTGGCTAGCTCTTTGAAACTTGACACAGTAAAGCAGTTTCAAGTTCTATCACTATGGTTTGTTTGCTGTTGATGTAGCCCTAAGCAGAGACTGGTGAAAATCACTTTTATGGAAAAGGGTTCCCAAGCTTCCAAAACACTACGAGTTGCCTTAAATATCAGCAAACATTTTTTCAACCAATCTTGATGATTCTTTCAGGTAATGATCAGTACACCAAAACCACTTGGCTTACCAAATTTCGTTCTTCTAGGTTAAACCGTTCGTTTGCAGTAACCGTTTTCATTTTTAGGTTTCACTCTGTTTTCTCCTCTAGGGATCAATGTATTTGGAACTCTAAATCAAACACGGTATTTCCTAGCTCTTTGAAACTTGAAACAGTAAGGCAGTTTCAAGTTCTATCTCTATGGTTGGTTAGCTGTTGATGTAGCCCTAAGCAGAGACTGGCGAAAATCACTTTCATGGAAAGGGGTTGCCAAGATTCAAAAAAACTACGAGTTGCCTGAAATCTCAGCAAACATTTTTTCACCCAATCTTGATGATTCTTTCAGGTAATGAGCAGTACACCGAAACCACTTGGCTCACCAAATTTCGTTCTTCTAGGTTAAATCGTTCGTTTGCAGTAACCGTTTTCATTTTTAGGTTTCACTCTGTTTTCTCCCATAGGGATACATGTATTTGGAACTCTAAATCAAACACGGTTTGTGCTAGCTCTTTGAAACTTGACACAATAAAGCACTTTCAAGTTCTATCTCTATGGTTTCTTGGCTTTTGATGTAGCCCTAAGCAGAGACTGCCGAAAATCACTTTCATTTTAAGGGGTTGCCAAGCTTCCAAAACACTATGAGTTGCCTGAAATCAGCAAACATTGTTTCACCCAATCTTGATGATTCTTTCAGGTAATGATCAGTACACCAAAACCACTTGGCTCACCAAATTTCGTTCTCCTAGGTTAAACCGTTCGTTTGCAGTAACTGTTTTCATTTTAAGGTTTCACTCTGTTTTCTCCTATACGGATACATGTATTTGGAACTCTAAACAAACACGGTTTGTGCTAGCTCTTTGAAACTTGACACAATAAAGCAGTTTCACGTTCTGTCTCTATGGTTTGTTTCCTGTTGAGGTAGCCCTACGCAGAGACTGGCGAAAATCACTTTCATGGAAAGGGGTTGCCAAGCTTCCAAAAAACTAGGAGTTGCCTGAAATCTCAGCAAACATTTTTTCACCCAATCTTGATGATTCTTTCAGGTAATGATCAGTACACCGAAACCACTTGGCTCACCAAATTTCGTTCTTCTAGGTTAAATCGTTCGTTTGCAGTAACCGTTTTCATTTTTAGGTTTCACTCTGTTTTCTCCCATAGGGATACATGTATTTGGAACTCTAAATCAAACACGGTTTGTGCTAGCTCTTTGAAACTTGACACAATGAAGCACTTTCAAGTTCTATCTCTATGGTTTCTTGGCTTTTGATGTAGCCCTAAGCAGAGACTGCCGAAAATCACTTTCATTTTAAGGGGTTGCCAAGCTTCCAAAACACTATGAGTTGCCTGAAATCAGCAAACATTGTTTCACCCAATCTTGATGATTCTTTCAGGTAATGATCAGTACACCAAATCCACTTGGCTCACCAAATTTCGTTCTCCTAGGTTAAACCGTTCGTTTGCAGTAACTGTTTTCATTTTAAGGTTTCACTCTGTTTTCTCCTATATGGATACATGTATTTGGAACTCTAAAACAAACACGGTTTGTGCTAGCTCTTTGAAACTTGACACAATAAAGCAGTTTCACGTTCTGTCTCTATGGTTTGTTTCCTGTTGAGGTAGCCCTACGCAGAGACTGTCGAAAATCACTTTCATGGAAAGGGGTTGACAAGCTTCCAAAAAACTAGGAGTTGCCTGAAATCTCAGCAAACATTTTTTCACCCAATCTTGATGATTCTTTCAGGTAATGATCAGTACACCAAAACCACTTGGCTCACCAAATCTCGTTCTCCTAGGTTAAATCGTTTGTTTGCAGTAACCGTTTTCATTTTAAGGTTTCACTCTGTTTTCTCCTATAGGGATACATGTATTTGGAACTCTAAATCAAACACGGTTTGTGCTAGCTCTTTGAAACTTGACACAATAAAGCAGTTTCAAGTTCTATCTCTATGGTTTGTTTGCTGTTGATGTAGCCCTAAGCAGAGACTGGCGAAAATAACTCTCATGGAAAGGGGTTGCCTAGCTTCCAAAAAACTACGAGTTGCCTAAAATCTCAGGAAACATTTTTTCACCCAATCTTGATGATTCTTTCAGGTACTGATCAGTACACCAAAATGACTTGGCTCACCAAATTTCGTTCTTTTAGGTTAAACCGTTCGTTTGCAGTAACCGTTTTCATTTTTAGGTTTCACTCTGTTTTCTCCTATAGGGATACATGTATTTGGAAATCTAAATCAAACACGGTTTGCGCTACCTCTTTGAAACCTGACAAAATGAAGCAGTTTCAAGTTCTATCTCTATGGTTTGTTTGCTGTTGATGTAGCCCTAAGCAGAAACTGGTGAAAATCACTTTCATGGAAAGGGGTTGCCAAGCTTCCAGAAACCTACGAGTTGCCTGAAATCGCAGCAAACATTTTTTCACCCAATCTTGATGATTCTTTCAGGTAATGATCAGTACATCAAAACCACTTGGCTTACAAAATTTCGTTCTTCTAGGTTAAACCGTTCTTTTGCAGTAACCATTTTCATTTTTAGGTTTCACTCTGTTTTCTCCTATAGGGATACATGTATTTTGAACTCTAAATCAAACACGGTTTGCGCTACCTCTTTGAAACTTGACACAATAAAGCAGTTTCAAGTTCTATTTCTATGGTTTGTTTGCTGTTGATGTAGCCTTAAGCAGAGACCTGCGAAAATCACTTTCATAGAAAGGGGATGCCAAGCTTCCACAAAACAACGAGTTTCCTGAAATCTCAGCAAACATTTTTTCACCCAATCTTGATGATTCTTTCAGGTAATGATCAGTACACCAAAACCACTTGGCTCACCAAAATTCGTTTTTCTAGGTTAAACCGTTCGTTTGCAGTAACCGTTTTCATTTTTAGGTTTCACTCTGTTTTCTCCTATAGGGATATATGTATTTGGAACTCTAAATCAAACACGGTTTGTGCTAGCACTTTGAAACTTGACACAATAAAGCAGTTTCAAGTTCTATCTCTATGGTTTGTTTGCTGTTGAAGAGCCCTAAGCAGATATTGGTGAAAATCACTTTCATGGAAAGGGGTTGCCAAGCTTCCAAAAAACTACGAGTTCCCTGAAATCTCAGCAAACATTTTTTCACCCAATCTTGAAGATTCTTTCAGGTAATGATCAGTACACCAAAACCACTTGGCTCACCAAATTTCGTTTTTCTAGGTTAAACCGTTCGTTTGCAGTAACCGTTTTCATTTTTAGGTTTCACTCTGTTTTCTCCTATAGGGATACATGTATTTGCAACACTAAATCAAACACGGTTTGTGCTAGCTCTTTGAAACTTGACACAATAAAGCAGTTTCAAGTTCTATTTCTATGGTTTGTTTGCTGTTGATGTAGCCCTAAGCAGAAACTGGCGAAAATCTCTTTCATGGAAAGAGATTGCCAAGATTCCAAAAAACTATGATTTGCCTGAAATCTCAGGAAACATTTTATCACCCAATCTTGATGATTCTTTCAGGTAATGATCAGTACACCAAAACCACTTGGCTCACCAAATTTCGTTTTTCTAGGTTAAACCGTTCGTTTGCAGTAACCGTTTTCATTTTTAGGTTTCACTCTGTTTTCTCCTATAGAGATACATGTATTTGGAACTCTAAATCAAACACGGTTTGTGCTAGCTCTTTGAAACTTGACACAATAAAGCAGTTTCAAGTTCTGTCTCTATGGTTTGTTTGCTGTTGATGTAGCCCTAAGCTGAGACTGGCGAAAATCACTTTCATGGAAAGGGGTTGGCAAGCTTCCAAAAAACTACGAGTTGCCTGAATTCTCAGCAAATATTTTTTCACCCAATCTTGATGATTCTTTCAGGTAATGATCAGTACACCAAAACCACTTGGCTCACCAAATTTCGTTCTTCTAGGTTAAACCGTTCGTTTGCAGTAACCATTTTCATTTTTAGGTTTCACTCTGTTTTCTCCTATAGGAATATATGTATTTGGAACTCTTAATCAAACACGGTTTGTGCTAGCTCTTTGAAAGTTGACACAATAAAGCAGTTTCAAGTTCTATCTCTATGGTTTGTTTGCTGTTGATGTAGCCCTAAGCAGAGACTGGCGAAAATCACTTTCATGGAAAGGGTTGCCAAGCTTCCAAAAAACTACGAGTTGCCTGAAATATCAGCAAATATTTTTTCACCCAATCTTGATGATTCTTTCAGGTAATGATCAGTACTCCAAAACCACTTGGCTCACCAAATTTCGTTCTTCTAGGTTAAACCGTTCGTTTGCAGTAACCGTTTTCATTTTTAGGTTTCACTCTGTTTTCTCCTATAGGGATACATGTATTTGGAACTCTAAATAAAACACGGTTTGTGGTAACTCTTAGAAACTTGACACAGTAAAAAAGTTTCATGTTCTGTCTCTATGGTTTGTTTGCTGTTGATGTAGCCCTAAGCAGAGACTGGCGAAAATCAGTTTCATGGAAAGGGGTTGCCAAGCTTCCAAAACACTACGAGTTGCCTGAAATCTCAGTAAACATTTTTTACCCAATCTTGATGACTCTCAGGTAATGATCAGTACACCAAAACAACTTGGCTCACCAAATATCATTCTCCTAGGTTAAACCGTGCGTTTGCAGTAACCGATTTCATTTTTAGGTTTCACTCCGTTTTCTCTATACGGATCCATGTATTTGGAACTCTAAATCAAACACGGTTTGTGCTAGCTCTTTGAAACTTGACAAAATAAAGCAGTTTCAAGTTCTATCTCTATGGTTTGTTTGCTGTTGATGTAGCCCTAAGCAGAGACTGTCGAAAATCACTTACATGGAATGGGGTTGCCAAGCCTCCAAAAAACTACGAGTTGCCTGAAATCTCAGCAAACATTTTTTCACCCAATCTTGATGATTCTTTCAGGTAATTATCAGTACACCAAAACCACTTGGCTCACCAAATTTCGTTATTCTAGGTTAAACCGTTCGTTTGCAGTAACCGTTTACATTTTTAGGTTTCACTCTGCGTTCTCCTATAGGGATACATGTATTTGGAACTCTAAATCAAACACGGTTTGTGCTTGCTCTTTGAAACTTGACACAATAAATCAGTTTCAAGTTCTATCTCTATGGTTTGTTTTCTGTTGATGTAGCTCTAAACAGAGACTGGCGAAAATCACTTTCATGGAAAGGGGTTGCCAAGCTTCCAAAAAACTACGAGTTGCGTGAAGTCTCAGCAAACATTTTTTTCATCCAAACTTGATGATTCTTTCAGGTAATGATCAGTACACCAAAACCACTTGGCTAAACAAATTTCGTTCTTCTAGGTTAAACCCTTCGTTTGCAGTAACCGTTTTCATTTTTAGGTTTCACTCTGTTTTCTCCTATAGGGATAAATGTATTTGGAACTCTAAATCAAACACGGTTTGTGGTAGCTCTTTGAAACTTGACAAAGTAAAAAAGTTTCAAGTTGTATCTCTTTGGTTTGTTTGCTGTGGATGTAGCCCTAAGCAGAGACTGGCGAAAATCACTTTCATGGGAATGGGTTGCCAAGCTTCCAAAACACTACGAGTTGCCTGAAATCTCAGCAAACATTTTTTCACCCAATCTTGATGATTCTTTACATTAATGATCAGTACACCAAAACCACTAGGCTCACCAAGTTTCGTTCTTCTAGTTTAAACCGTTCGTTTGCAGTAACCGTTTTCATTTTTAGGTTTCACTCTGTTTTCTCCTATAGGGATACATGTATTTGGAACTCTAAATCAAACACGGTTTGTGCTTGCTCTTTGAAACTTTACACAAAAAAGCAGTTTCAAGTTCTATCTCTATGGTTTGTTTGCTGTTGATGTAGCCCTAAGCAGAGACTGGCGAAAATCACTGACATGGAAAGGGGTTGCCAAGCTTCCAAAAAACTACGAGTTGCCTGAAATGTCAGCACACATTTTTTCAGCCAGTCTTGATGATTCCTTCAGGTAATGATGAGTACACCAAAACCACTTGGCTCACCCAATTTCGTTTATCTATGTTAAACCGTTCGTTTGCAGTAACTGTTTTAATTTTTAGGTTTCACTCTGTTTTCTCCTATAGGGATACATGTATTTGGAACTCTAAATCAAACACGGTTTGTGCTACCTCTTTCAAACTTGACACAATAAAGCAGTTTCAAGTTCTATCTCTATGGTTTGTTTGCTGTTTATGTAGCCCTAAGCAGAGACTGGCGAAAATGACTTTCATGGAAAGGGGTTGCCAAGCTTCCAAATAACTGCGAGTTGCCTGTAATCTCAAAAAACTTTTTTTCACCCAATCTTGATGATTCTTTCAGGTAATGATCAGTACACCAAAACCACTTGACTCACCAAATTTCGTTCTTCTTGGTTAAACCGATCGTTTGCAGTAACCGTTTTCATTTTTAGGTTTCACTCTGTTTTCTCCTATAGGGATACATGTATTTGGAACTGTAAATCAAACACGGTTTGTGCTAGCTCTTTGAAACTTGACACAGTAAAGCAGATTCAAGTTGTATCTCTATGGTTTGTTTGCTGTTGATGTAGTCCTAAGCAGAGACTGGCGAAAATCACTTTCATGGAAAGGGGTTGCCAAGCTTCCAAAATACTACGAGTTGCCTGAAATCTCAGCCAACATTTTTTCACCCAATCTTGATGATTCTTTCAGGTAATGATCAGTACACCAAAACCACTTGACACACCAAATTTCGTTCTTCTAGGTTTAACCGTTCGTTTGCAGTAACCGTTTTCATTTTTAGGTTTCACTCTGTTTTCTTCTATGGGGATACATGTATTTGGAACTCTAAATCAAAAAAGGTTTGTGCTAGCTCTTTGAAACTTGACCCAAAAAACAGTTTCAAGTTCTATCTCTATTGTTTGTTTGATGTTGATGTAGCCCTAAGCAGAGACTGGCGAAAATCACTTTCATGGAAAGGGGTTGCCAAGCTTAAAAAAAATACGAGTTGCCTGAAATATCAGCACACATTTTTTCACCCAATCTTAATAATTCCTTCAGGTAATGATCCGTACACCAAAACCACTTGGCTCAACCAATTTCGTTTACCTAGGTTAAACCGTTCGTTTGCAGTAACCGTTTTCATTTTTAGGTTTCACTCTGTTTTCTCCTATAGGGATACATGTATTTGGAACTCTAAATCAAACACGCTTTGTGGTAGCTCTTTGAAACTTGACACAATAAAGCAGTTTCAAGTTCTATCTCTATGGTTTGTTTGATGTTAATGTAGCCCTAAGCAGAGACTGGCGAAAATCACTTTCATTTAAAGGGGTTGCCAAGCTTCCAAAAAACTACGAGTTGCCTGAAATCTAGCGCACATTTTTTCACCCAATCTTGATGATTCTTTCAGGTAATGATCTGTACACCAAAACCACTTGGCTCACCAAATTTCGTTCTTCTAGGTTAAACCGTTCGTTGTCAGTGACCGTTTTCATTTTTAGGTTTTACTCTGTTTTCTCCGATAGGGATACATGTATTTGAAACTCTAAATCAAACACGGTTTGTGCTAGCTCTTTGAAACTTGACACAATGAAGCAGTTTCAAGTTCTATCTCTATGGATTGTTTGCTGTTGATGTAGCCCTAAGGAGAGACTGGGGAAAATCACTTTCATGGAAAGAGGTTGCCAAGCTTCCAAAAAACTATGAGTTGCCTGAAATCTCAGCACACATTTTTTCACCCAATCTTGATGATTCTTTCAGGTAATGATCAGTACACCAAAACCACTTGGCTCACCACATTTCGTTCTTCTAAGTTAAACCGTTCGTTTGTAGTAACCGTTTTCATTTTTAGGTTTCACTCTGTTTTCTCCTAAAGGGATACATGTATTTAAAACTCTAAATCAAACACTTTTTGTGCTAGCTCTTTGAAACTTGACACAATAAAGCAGTTTCAAGTTCTATCTCTATGGTTTGTTTGCTGTTGATGTAGCCCTAAGCAGAGACTGGCGAAAATCACTTTCATGGAAAGGGGTTGCCAAGCTTCAAAAAAACTACATGTTTCCTGAAATCTCAGCAAATATTTTTTCACCCAATCTTGATGATTCTTTCAAGTAATGATCAGTATACCAAAACCACTTGGCTCACCAAATTTCGTACTTCTAGGTTAAACCGTTGTTTGCAGTAACCGTTTTCATTTTTAGGTTTCACTCTGTTTTCTCCTATAGGGATACATGTATTTGGAACTCTAAATCAAACACGGTTTGTGCTAGCTCTTTGAAACTTGACACAATAAAGCAGTTTCAAGTACTATCTCTATGGATTTTTATCTGTTGATGTAGCCCTAAGCAGAGACTGGCGAAAATCACTTTCATTTAAAGGGGTTGCCAAGCTTCCAAAAAACTACGAGTTGCCTGCAATCTAGCACACATTTTTTCACCCAATCTTGATGATTCTTTCAGGTAATGATCCGTACACAAAAACCTCTTGGCTCACCAAATTTCGTTCTTCTAGGTTAAACCGTTCGTAGTCAGTAACCGTTTTCATTTTTAGGTTTTACTCTGTTTTCTCCGATAGGGATACATGTATTTGGAACTCTAAATCAAACACGGTTTGTACTAGCTCTTTGAAACTTGACACAATAAAGCAGTTTCAAGTTCTATCTCTATGGTTTCTTTGCTGTTGATGTAGCCCTAAGCAGAGACTGGCGAAAATCACTTTCATGGAAAGGGGTTGCCAAGCTTCCAAAAATCTACGAGTTGCCTGAAGTCACAGCAAACATTTTTTCACCCAATATTGATGATTATCTCCGGTAATGATCAGTACACCAAAACCACTTGGCTCACCAAATTTTGTTCTTCTAGTTTAAACCGTTCGTTTGCAGTAACCATTTTCATTTTTATGTTTCACTCTTTTTTCTCCTATAAAGATACATGTATTTGGAACTCTAAATCAAACACGGTTTGTGCTAGCTCTTTGAAACTTGACACAATGAAGCAGTTTCAAGTTCTATCAGTATGGATTGTTTGCTGTTCATATAGCCCTAACCAGAGACTGGCGAAATCACTTTCATTTAAAAAGGTTGCCAAGCTTCCAAGAAACTACGAGTTGCCTGAAATCTCAGCACACATTTTTTCACCCAATCTTGATAATTCTTTCACGTAATGATCAGTACAACAAAAACACTTGCCTCACCAAATTTCGTTCTTCTAGGTTAAACCGTTCGTTTGCAGTAACCGTTTTCATTTTTAGGTTTCACTCTGTATTCTCCTATAGGGTACATGTATTTGGAACTCTAAATCAAACACGGTTTGTGCTAGCTCTTTGAAACATGACACAATAAAGCAGTTTCAAGTTCTATCTCTATGGTTTGTTTGCTGTTGATGTAGGCCTAAGCAGAGACTGGCGAAAATCACTATCATGGAAAGAGGTTGCCAAGCTTCCAAAAAACTACGAGTTGCATGAAATCTCAGCAAACATTTTTTCACCCAATCTTGATGATTCTTTCAGGTAATAATCAGTACACCAAAATCACTTAGCTCACCAAATTTTGTTCTTCTAAGTAAAACCGTTCGTTTGCAGTAACCGTTTTTCATTTTTAGGTTTCACTCTGTTTTCTTTTATAGGGATACATGTATTTGAAACTCTAAATCAAACACGGTTTGTGCTAGCTCGTTGAAACTTGACACAATAAAGCAGTTTCACGTTCTATCTCTATGGTTTTGTTGCTGTTGATGTAGCCCTAAAGAGAGACTGGCGTAAATCACTTTCATGGAAAGGGGTTTCCAAGCTTCCAAAAAACTGCGAATTTCCTGAAATCTCAGCCAACATTTTTTTACCCAATCTTGATGATTCTTTCAGGTAATGATCTTTACACCAAAACCACTTGGCTCACCAAATTTCGTTCTTCTAGGTTAAACCGTTCGTTTGCAGTAACCGTTTTCACTTTTAGGTTTCACTCTATTTTCTCCTATAGGGATACATGTATTTGGAACTCTAAATCAAACACGCTTTGTGGTAGCTCTTTGAAACTTGACGCAATAAAGCAGTTTCAAGTTCTATCTCTATGGTTTGTTTGATGTTGATGTAGCCCTAAGCAGAGACTGGCGAAAATCACTTTCATGGAAAGGGGTTGCCAAGCTTCCAAAAAACTACGTGTTGCCTGAAATCTCAGCAAACATTTTTTCTCCCAATCTTGATGATTCTTTCAGGTAATGACGAGTACACCAAAACCACTTGGCTCACCAAATTTCGTTCTTCTAGGTTAAACCGTTCGTTTGCAGTAACCGTTTTCATGTTTAGGTTTCACTCTGTTTTCTCCTATAGGGATACGTGTATTTGGAACTCTAAATCAAACACGGTTTTTGCTAGCTCTTTGAAACTTGACAGAATAAAGCAGTATCAAGTTCTATCTCTATGGTTTGTTTGCTGTCGATGAAGCCCTAAGCAGAGACTGGTGAAAATCACTTTCATGGAAAGGGGTTGCCAAGCTTCCAGAAAACTACGAGTTGCCTGAAATCTCAGCAAACATTTTTTTACCCAATCTTGATGATTCTTTCAGGTAATGATCAGTACACCAAAACCACTTGGCTCACCAAATTTCGTTCTTCTAGGTTAAACCGTTCGTTTGCAGTAACCGTTTTCATTTTTAGTTTTCACTCTGTTTTCTCCTATAGGGATACATGTATTTGGAACTCTAAATCAAACACGGTTTGTGCTGGCTCTTTGAAATTTGACAGAATAAAGCAGTTTCAAATTCTATTTCTATGGTTTGTTTGCTGTTGATGTAGCCATAAGCAGAGACTGGCAAAAATCACTTTCATGGAAAGGGGTTGCCAAGCTTCCAAAAAACTATGAGTTGCCTGAAATCTCAGCCAACATTTTTTCACCCAATCTTGATGATTCTTTCAGGTAATGATCAGTGCACCAAAACCACTTGGCTCACCAAATTTCGTTTTCCTAGGTTAAACCGTTCGTTTGCAGTAACCGTTTTCATTTTTAGGTTTCACTCTGTTTTCTCCTATAGGGATACATGTATTTGGAACTCTAAATCAAACACGCTTTGTGGTACCTCTTTGAAACTTGACACAATAAAGCAGTTTCAAGTTCTATCTCTATGGTTTGTTTGATGTTAATGTAGCCCTAAGCAGAAACTGGCGAAAATCACTTTCATGGAAAGGGGTTTCCAAGCTTCCAAAAAACTGCGAATTTCCTGAAATCTCAGCCAACATTTTTTTACCCAATCTTGATGATTCTTTCAGGTAATGATCTTTACACCAAAACCACTTGGCTCACCAAATTTCGTTCTTCTAGGTTAAACCGTTCGTTTGCAGTAACCGTTTTCACTTTTAGGTTTCACTCTATTTTCTCCTATAGGGATACATGTATTTGGAACTCTAAATCAAACACGCTTTGTGGTAGCTCTTTGAAACTTGACACAATAAAGCAGTTTCAAGTTCTATCTCTATGGTTTGTTTGATGTTGATGTAGCCCTAAGCAGAGACTGGCGAAAATCACTTTCATGGAAAGGGGTTGCCAAGCTTCCAAAAAACTACGTGTTGCCTGAAATCTCAGCAAACATTTTTTCTCCCAATCTTGATGATTCTTTCAGGTAATGACGAGTACACCAAAACCACTTGGCTCACCAAATTTCGTTCTTCTAGGTTAAACCGTTCGTTTGCAGTAACCGTTTTCATGTTTAGGTTTCACTCTGTTTTCTCCTATAGGGATACGTGTATTTGGAACTCTAAATCAAACACGGTTTTTGCTAGCTCTTTGAAACTTGACAGAATAAAGCAGTATCAAGTTCTATCTCTATGGTTTGTTTGCTGTCGATGAAGCCCTAAGCAGAGACTGGTGAAAATCACTTTCATGGAAAGGGGTTGCCAAGCTTCCAGAAAACTACGAGTTGCCTGAAATCTCAGCAAACATTTTTTTACCCAATCTTGATGATTCTTTCAGGTAATGATCAGTACACCAAAACCACTTGGCTCACCAAATTTCGTTCTTCTAGGTTAAACCGTTCGTTTGCAGTAACCGTTTTCATTTTTAGTTTTCACTCTGTTTTCTCCTATAGGGATACATGTATTTGGAACTCTAAATCAAACACGGTTTGTGCTGGCTCTTTGAAATTTGACAGAATAAAGCAGTTTCAAATTCTATTTCTATGGTTTGTTTGCTGTTGATGTAGCCATAAGCAGAGACTGGCAAAAATCACTTTCATGGAAAGGGGTTGCCAAGCTTCCAAAAAACTATGAGTTGCCTGAAATCTCAGCCAACATTTTTTCACCCAAACTTTATGATTCTTTCAGGTAATGATCAGTACACCAAAAGCACTTGGCTCACCAAATTTCGTTTTCCTAGGTTAAACCGTTCGTTTGCAGTAACCGTTTTCATTTTTAGGTTTCACTCTGTTTTCTCCTATAGGGATACATGTATTTGGAACTCTAAATCAAACACGCTTTGAGGTACCTCTTTGAAACTTGACACAATAAAGCAGTTTCAATTTCTATCTCTATGGTTTCTTTGCTGTTGATGTAGCCCTAAGCGGAGACTGGCGAAAATCACTTGCATGGAAAGGGGTTGCCAATTCTCCAAAAAACTACGAGTTGCCTGAAATCTCAGCAAGCATTTTTTCACCCAATCTTGATGATTCTTTCAGGTAATAATCAGTACACCAAAACAACTTGGCTCACCAAATTTCGTTCTTCTAAGTTAAACCGTTCGTTTGCAGTAACCGTTTTCATTTTTAGGTTTCACTCTGTTTTCTCCTATAGGGATACATGTATTTGGAACTCTAAATCAAACACGGTTTGTGCTAGCTCTTTGAAACTTGACACAATAAAGCAGTTTCAAGTTCCATCTCTATGGTTTTTTTGCTGTTGATCTAGCCCTAAGCAGACTGGCGAAAATCACTTTTATGGAAAGAATTTTCCAAGCTTCCATAAAACTGCGAGTTGCCTGAAATCTCAGGAAACATTTTTTCACCCAATCTTGATGATTCTTTCAGTTAATGATGAGTAACCAAAAACACTTCGCTCACCTAATTTTGTTCTTCTAGGTTCAACCGTTCGTTTGAAGTAACCGTTTTCATTTTTAGGTTTCACTCTGTTTTCTCCTATAGGGATACATGTATTTGGAACTCTAAATCAAACACGGTTTGTGCTAGCTCTTTGAAACATGACACAATAAAGCAGCTTCATGTTCTATCTCTATGGTTTGTTTGCTGTTGATGTAGGCCTAAGCAGGGACTGGCGAAAATCACTATCATGGAAAGAGGTTGCCAAGCTTCCAAAAAACTACGAGTTGCCAGAAATCTCAGCAAACATTTTTTCACCCAATCTTGATGATTCTTTCAGGTAATGATCAGTACACCAAAACCACTTGGCTCACCAAATTTTGTTCTTCTAATAAAACCGTTCGTTTGCAGTAACCGTTTTTCATTTTTAGGTTTCACTCTGTTTTCTTTTATAGAGATACATGTATTTGAAACTCTAAATCAAACACGGTTTGTGCTAGCTCGTTGAAACTTGACACAATAAAGCAGTTTCACGTTCTATCTCTATGGTTTTTTTGCTGTTGATGTAGCCCTAAGGAGAGACTGGCGAAAATCACTTTCATGGAAAGGGGTTTCCAAGCTTCCAAAAAACTGCGAGTTTCCTGAAATCTCAGCCAACATTTTTTTACCCAATCTTGATGATTCTTTCAGGTAATGATCAGTACACCAAAACCACTTGGCTCACCAAATTTCGTTCTTCTAGGTTAAACCGTTCGTTTGCAGTAACCATTTTCACTTTTAGGTTTCACTCTATTTTCTCCTATAGAAATACATGTATTTGGAACTCTAAATCAAACACGCTTTGTGGTAGCTCTTTGAAACTTGACGCAATAAAGCAGTTTCAAGTTCTATCTCTATGGTTTGTTTGATGTTGATGTATCCCTAAGCAGAGACTGGCGAAAATCACTTTCATGGAAAGGGGTTGCCAAGCTTCCAAAAAACTACGTGTTGCCTGAAATCTCAGCAAACATTTTTTCACCCAATCTTGATGATTCTTTCAGGTAATGACGAGTACACCAAAACCACTTGGCTCACCAAATTTTGTTCTTCTAGGTTAAACCATTCGTTTGCAGTAACTGTTTTCATTTTTAGGATTCACTCTGTTTTCTCCTATAGGGATACATGTATTTGGAACTCTAAATCAAACACGGTTTGTGATAGCTCTTTGAAACTTCACACAATAAAGCAGTTTCAAGTTCTATCTCTATGGTTTGTTTGCTGTTGATGTAGTTCTAAGAAGATACTGGCGAAAATCACTTTCATGGAAAGGGGTTGCCAAGCTTCCAAAAAACTGCGAGTTGCCTGAAATCTCAGCAAACATTTTTTCACCCAAACTTTATGATTCTTTCAGGTAAATATCAGTACACCAAAACCACTTGGCTCACCAAATTTCGTTCTTCTAGGTTAAACCGTTCGATTGCAATAACCGTTTTCATTTTTAGGGTTCACTCTGTTTGCTCCTATAGGGTTACATGTATTTGGAACTCTAAATCAAACACGGTTTGTGCTAGCTCTTTGAAACTTGACCCAATAAAGCAGTTTCAACTTCTATCTCTATGCAATGTTTGCTGTTGATGTAGCACTAAGCAGAGACTGGCGAAAATCATTTTCATTTAAAGGGGTTGCCAAGCTTCCAAAAAACTACGTGTTGCCTGAAATCTCAGCAAACATTTTTTCACCCAATCTTGAAGATTCTTTCAGGTAATGATCAGTACAACAAAAACACTTGCCTCACCAAATTTCGTTCTTCTAGGTTAAACCGTTCGTTTGCAGTAACCGTTTTCATTTTTAGGTTTCACTCTGTTTTCTCCTATAGGGATACATGTATTTGGAACTCTAAATCAAACACGGTTTGTGCTAGCTCTTTGAAACATGACACAATAAAGCAGCTTCATGTTCTATCTCTATGGTTTGTTTGCTGTTGATGTAGGCCTAAGCAGGGACTGGCGAAAATCACTATCATGGAAAGAGGTTGCCAAGCTTCCAAAAAACTACGAGTTGCCAGAAATCTCAGCAAACATTTTTTCACCCAATCTTGATGATTCTTTCAGGTAATGATCAGTACACCAAAACCACTTGGCTCACCAAATTTTGTTCTTCTAATAAAACCGTTCGTTTGCAGTAACCGTTTTTCATTTTTAGGTTTCACTCTGTTTTCTTTCATAGAGATACATGTATTTGAAACTCTAAATCAAACACGGTTTGTGCTAGCTCGTTGAAACTTGACACAATAAAGCAGTTTCACGTTCTATCTCTATGGTTTTTTTGCTGTTGATGTAGCCCTAAGGAGAGACTGGCGAAAATCACTTTCATGGAAAGGGGTTTCCAAGCTTCCAAAAAACTGCGAGTTTCCTGAAATCTCAGCCAACATTTTTTTACCCAATCTTGATGATTCTTTCAGGTAATGATCAGTACACCAAAACCACTTGGCTCACCAAATTTCGTTCTTCTAGGTTAAACCGTTCGTTTGCAGTAACCATTTTCACTTTTAGGTTTCACTCTATTTTCTCCTATAGAAATACATGTATTTGGAACTCTAAATCAAACACGCTTTGTGGTAGCTCTTTGAAACTTGACGCAATAAAGCAGTTTCAAGTTCTATCTCTATGGTTTTGTTTGATGTTGATGTAGCCCTAAGCAGAGACTGGCGAAAATCACTTTCATGGAAAGGGGTTGCCAAGCTTCCAAAAAACTACGTGTTGCCTGAAATCTCAGCAAACATTTTTTCACCCAATCTTGATGATTCTTTCAGGTAATGACGAGTACACCAAAACCACTTGGCTCACCAAATTTTGTTCTTCTAGGTTAAACCATTCGTTTGCAGTAACTGTTTTCATTTTTAGGTTTCACTCTGTTTTCTCCTATAGGGATACATGTATTTGGAACTCTAAATCAAACACGGTTTGTGATAGCTCTTTGAAACTTCACACAATAAAGCAGTTTCAAGTTCTATCTCTATGGTTTGTTTGCTGTTGATGTAGTTCTAAGAAGATACTGGCGAAAATCACTTTCATGGAAAGGGGTTGCCAAGCTTCCAAAAAACTGCGAGTTGCCTGAAATCTCAGCAAACATTTTTTCACCCAAACTTTATGATTCTTTCAGGTAAATATCAGTACACCAAAACCACTTGGCTCACCAAATTTCGTTCTTCTAGGTTAAACCGTTCGATTGCAATAACCGATTTCATTTTTAGGGTTCACTCATTTTGCTCCTATAGGGTTACATGTATTTGGAACTCTAAATCAAACACGGTTTGTGCTAGCTCTTTGAAACTTGACCCAATAAAGCAGTTTCAACTTCTATCTCTATGCAATGTTTGCTGTTGATGTAGCACTAAGCAGAGACTGGCGAAAATCATTTTCATTTAAAGGGGTTGCCAAGCTTCCAAAAAACTACGTGTTGCCTGAAATCTCAGCAAACATTTTTTCACCCAATCTTGAATATTCTTTCAGGTAATGATCAGTACACCAAAACCACTTGGCTCATTAAATTTTGTTCTTCTAGGTTAAAACGATCATTGCAATAACCGTTTTAATTTTTAGGTTTCACTTTGTTTTCTCCTATAGGGATACATGTATTTGGAACTCTAAATCAAACACGGTTTGTGCTAGCTCTTTGAAACTTGACACAATAAAGGAGTTTCAAGTTCTATCTCTATGGTTTGTTTGCTGTTGATGTAGCCCTAAGCAGAGACTGGCGAAAATCATTTTCATGGAAAGGGGTTGCCAAGCTTCCAAAAAACTACGAGTTGCCTGAAATCTCAGCCAACATTTTTTCACCCAATCTTGATGATTCTTTCAGGTAATGATCAGTGCACCAAAACCACTTGGCTCACCAAATTTCGTTCTTCTAGGTTAAACCGTTCGTTTGCAGTAACCGTTTTCATGTTTAGGTTTCACTCTGATTTCTTTTATAGGGATACATGTATTTGGAACTTTAAATCAAACACGGTTTGTGCTAGCTCTTTGAAGCTTGAAACAATAAAGCAGTTTCAAGTTCCATCTCTATGGTTTGTTTGCTGTTGATCTAGCCCTAAGCAGACTGGCGAAAATCACTTTTATGGAAAGAAGTTTCCAAGCTTCCAAAAAACTGCGAGTTGCCTGAAATCTCAGGAAACATTTTTTCACCCAATCTTGATGATTCTTTCAGTTAATGATGAGTAACCAAAAACACTTGGCTCACCTAATTTCGTTCTTCTAGGTTCAACCGTTCGTTTGAAGTAACCGTTTTCATTTTTAGGTTTCACTCTGTTTTCTCCTATAGGGATACATGTATTTGGAACTCTAAATCAAACACGGTTTGTGATAGCTCTTTG
Organism: Ictidomys tridecemlineatus; assembly: GCF_052094955.1. Taxonomy (NCBI): domain Eukaryota; kingdom Metazoa; phylum Chordata; class Mammalia; order Rodentia; family Sciuridae; genus Ictidomys; species Ictidomys tridecemlineatus. The sequence continues at coordinate 120,992 of NW_027526197.1, forward strand.
AAACTTCACACAATAAAGCAGTTTCAAGTTCTATCTCTATGGTTTGTTTGCTGTTGATGTAGTTCTAAGAAGATACTGGCGAAAATCACTTTCATGGAAAGGGGTTGCCAAGCTTCCAAAAAACTGCGAGTTGCCTGAAATCTCAGCAAACATTTTTTCACCCAAACTTTATGATTCTTTCAGGTAAATATCAGTACACCAAAACCACTTGGCTCACCAAATTTCGTTCTTCTAGGTTAAACCGTTCGATTGCAATAACCGTTTTCATTTTTAGGGTTCACTCTGTTTGCTCCTATAGGGTTACATGTATTTGGAACTCTAAATCAAACACGGTTTGTGCTAGCTCTTTGAAACTTGACCCAATAAAGCAGTTTCAACTTCTATCTCTATGCAATGTTTGCTGTTGATGTAGCACTAAGCAGAGACTGGCGAAAATCATTTTCATTTAAAGGGGTTGCCAAGCTTCCAAAAAACTACGTGTTGCCTGAAATCTCAGCAAACATTTTTTCACCCAATCTTGAAGATTCTTTCAGGTAATGATCAGTACAACAAAAACACTTGCCTCACCAAATTTCGTTCTTCTAGGTTAAACCGTTCGTTTGCAGTAACCGTTTTCATTTTTAGGTTTCACTCTGTTTTCTCCTATAGGGATACATGTATTTGGAACTCTAAATCAAACACGGTTTGTGCTAGCTCTTTGAAACATGACACAATAAAGCAGCTTCATGTTCTATCTCTATGGTTTGTTTGCTGTTGATGTAGGCCTAAGCAGGGACTGGCGAAAATCACTATCATGGAAAGAGGTTGCCAAGCTTCCAAAAAACTACGAGTTGCCAGAAATCTCAGCAAACATTTTTTCACCCAATCTTGATGATTCTTTCAGGTAATGATCAGTACACCAAAACCACTTGGCTCACCAAATTTTGTTCTTCTAATAAAACCGTTCGTTTGCAGTAACCGTTTTTCATTTTTAGGTTTCACTCTGTTTTCTTTTATAGAGATACATGTATTTGAAACTCTAAATCAAACACGGTTTGTGCTAGCTCGTTGAAACTTGACACAATAAAGCAGTTTCACGTTCTATCTCTATGGTTTTTTTGCTGTTGATGTAGCCCTAAGGAGAGACTGGCGAAAATCACTTTCATGGAAAGGGGTTTCCAAGCTTCCAAAAAACTGCGAGTTTCCTGAAATCTCAGCCAACATTTTTTTACCCAATCTTGATGATTCTTTCAGGTAATGATCAGTACACCAAAACCACTTGGCTCACCAAATTTCGTTCTTCTAGGTTAAACCGTTCGTTTGCAGTAACCATTTTCACTTTTAGGTTTCACTCTATTTTCTCCTATAGAAATACATGTATTTGGAACTCTAAATCAAACACGCTTTGTGGTAGCTCTTTGAAACTTGACGCAATAAAGCAGTTTCAAGTTCTATCTCTATGGTTTTGTTTGATGTTGATGTAGCCCTAAGCAGAGACTGGCGAAAATCACTTTCATGGAAAGGGGTTGCCAAGCTTCCAAAAAACTACGTGTTGCCTGAAATCTCAGCAAACATTTTTTCACCCAATCTTGATGATTCTTTCAGGTAATGACGAGTACACCAAAACCACTTGGCTCACCAAATTTTGTTCTTCTAGGTTAAACCATTCGTTTGCAGTAACTGTTTTCATTTTTAGGTTTCACTCTGTTTTCTCCTATAGGGATACATGTATTTGGAACTCTAAATCAAACACGGTTTGTGATAGCTCTTTGAAACTTCACACAATAAAGCAGTTTCAAGTTCTATCTCTATGGTTTGTTTGCTGTTGATGTAGTTCTAAGAAGATACTGGCGAAAATCACTTTCATGGAAAGGGGTTGCCAAGCTTCCAAAAAACTGCGAGTTGCCTGAAATCTCAGCAAACATTTTTTCACCCAAACTTTATGATTCTTTCAGGTAAATATCAGTACACCAAAACCACTTGGCTCACCAAATTTCGTTCTTCTAGGTTAAACCGTTCGATTGCAATAACCGATTTCATTTTTAGGGTTCACTCATTTTGCTCCTATAGGGTTACATGTATTTGGAACTCTAAATCAAACACGGTTTGTGCTAGCTCTTTGAAACTTGACCCAATAAAGCAGTTTCAACTTCTCTCTCTATGCAATGTTTGCTGTTGATGTAGCACTAAGCAGAGACTGGCGAAAATCATTTTCATTTAAAGGGGTTGCCAAGCTTCCAAAAAACTACGTGTTGCCTGAAATCTCAGCAAACATTTTTTCACCCAATCTTGAATATTCTTTCAGGTAATGATCAGTACACCAAAACCACTTGGCTCATTAAATTTTGTTCTTCTAGGTTAAAACGATCATTGCAATAACCGTTTTAATTTTTAGGTTTCACTTTGTTTTCTCCTATAGGGATACATGTATTTGGAACTCTAAATCAAACACGGTTTGTGCTAGCTCTTTGAAACTTGACACAATAAAGGAGTTTCAAGTTCTATCTCTATGGTTTGTTTGCTGTTGATGTAGCCCTAAGCAGAGACTGGCGAAAATCATTTTCATGGAAAGGGGTTGCCAAGCTTCCAAAAAACTACGAGTTGCCTGAAATCTCAGCCAACATTTTTTCACCCAATCTTGATGATTCTTTCAGGTAATGATCAGTGCACCAAAACCACTTGGCTCACCAAATTTCGTTCTTCTAGGTTAAACCGTTCGTTTGCAGTAACCGTTTTCATGTTTAGGTTTCACTCTGATTTCTTTTATAGGGATACATGTATTTGGAACTTTAAATCAAACACGGTTTGTGCTAGCTCTTTGAAGCTTGACACAATAAAGCAGTTTCAAGTTCCATCTCTATGGTTTGTTTGCTGTTGATCTAGCCCTAAGCAGACTGGCGAAAATCACTTTTATGGAAAGAAGTTTCCAAGCTTCCAAAAAACTGCGAGTTGCCTGAAATCTCAGGAAACATTTTTTCACCCAATCTTGATGATTCTTTCAGTTAATGATGAGTAACCAAAAACACTTGGCTCACCTAATTTCGTTCTTCTAGGTTCAACCGTTCGTTTGAAGTAACCGTTTTCATTTTTAGGTTTCACTCTGTTTTCTCCTATAGGGATACATGTATTTGGAACTCTAAATCAAATACGGTTTGTCCTAGCTCTTTGAAAGTTGACACAATAAAACAGTTTCAAGTTCTATCTCTATGGTTTGTTTGCTGTTGATGTAGCCCTAAGCAGAGACTGGCGAAAATCACTTTCATGGAAAGAGGTTGCCAAGCTTCCAAAAAACTACGAGTGCCTGAAATCTCAGCCAACATTGTTTCACCCAATCTTGATTATTCTTTCAAGTAATGATCAGGACAACTAAAACACTTGCCTCACCAAATTTCGTTCTTCTAGGTTAATCCGTTCGTTTGCAGTAACCGTTTTCATTTTTAGGTTTCACTCTGTTTTCTCCTATAGGGATACATGTATTTGGAACTCTAAATCAAACACGGTTTGTGCTAGCTCTTTGAAACATGACACAATAAAGCAGTTTCATGTTCTATCTCTATGGTTTGTTTGCTGTTGATGTAGGCCTAAGCAGAGACTGGCGAAAATCACTATCATGGAAAGAGGTTGCCAAGCTTCCAAAAAACTACGAGTTGCCTGAAATCTCAGCAAACATTTTTTCACCCAATCTTGATGATTCTTTCAGGTAATGATCAGTACACCAAAACCACTTGGCTCACCAAATTTTGTTCTTCTAAGTAAAACCGTTCGTTTGCAGTAACCGTTTTTCATTTTTAGGTTTCACTCTGTTTTCTTTTATAGAGATACATGTATTTGAAACTCTAAATCAAACACGGTTTGTGCTAGCTCGTTGAAACTTGACACAATAAAGCAGTTTCACGTTCTATCTCTATGGTTTTTTTGCTGTTGATGTAGCCCTAAGGAGAGACTGGCGAAAATCACTTTCATGGAAAGGGGTTTCCAAGCTTCCAAAAAACTGCGAGTTTCCTGAAATCTCAGCCAACATTTTTTGACCCAATCTTGATGATTCTTTCAGGTAATGATCAGTACACCAAAACCACTTGGCTCACCAAATTTCGTTCTTCTAGGTTAAACCGTTCTTTTACAGTAACCGTTTTCACTTTTAGGTTTCACTCTATTTTCTCCTATAGGGATACATGTATTTGGAACTCTAAATCAAACACGCTTTGTGGTAGCTCTTTGAAACTTGATGCAATAAAGCAGTTTCAAGTTCTATCTCTATGGTTTGTTTGATGTTCATGTAGCCCTAAGCAGAGACTTTCGAAAATCACTTTCATAAAAAGGGTCTGCCAAGCTTCCAAAAAACTACGTGTTGCCTGAAATCTCAGCAAACATTTTTTCACCCAATCTTGATGATTCTTTCAGGTAATGACGAGTACACCAAAACCACTTGGCTCACCAAATTTTGTTCTTCTAGGTTAAACCATTCGTTTGCAGTAACTGTTTTCATTTTTAGGATTCACTCTGTTTTCTCCTATAGGGATACATGTATTTGGAACTCTAAATCAAACACGGTTTGTGATTGCTCTTTGAAACTTCACAAAATAAAGCAGTTTCAAGTTCTATCTCTATGGTTTGTTTGCTGTTGATGTAGTCTTAAGCAGAGACTGGCGAAAATCACTTTCATGAAAAGCGGATGCCAAGCTTCCAAAAAACTACGTGTTGCCTGAAATCTCAGCAAACATTTTTTCACCCAATCTTGAAGATTCTTTCAGGTAATGATCAGTACACCAAAACCACTTGGCTCATTAAATTTTGTTCTTCTAGGTTAAACCGTTCGTTTGCAGTAACCATTTTCATTTTTAGGTTTCACTCTGTTTTCTCCTATAGGGATACATGCATTTTGGAACTCTAAATCAAACACGGTTTTTGCTAGCTCTTTAAACTTGACAAAATAAAGCAGATTCAAGTTCCATCTCTATGGTTTGTTTGCTGTTGATGTAGCCCTAAGCAGAGACTGACGAAAATCACTTTCATGGAAAGGGGTTGCCAAGCTTCCAAAAAACTATGAGTTGCCTGAAATCTCAGCAAACATTTTTTCACCCAATCTTGATGATTCTTTCAGGTAATTATCAGTACACCAAAACCACTTGGCTCACCAAATTTCGTTCTTCTAGGTTAAACCGTTCGTTTGCAGTAACCTTTTTCATTTTTAGGTTTCACTCTGTTTTCTCCTATAGGGATACATGTATTTGGAACTCTAAATCAAACACGGTTTGTGCTACCTCTTTGAAACTTGACACAATAAAGCAGTTTCAAGTTCTATCTCTATGGATTGTTTGCTGTTGATGTAGCTCTAAGCAGAGACTGGCGAAAATCACTTTCATGGAAAGGGGTTGACAAACTTCCAAAAAACTACGAGTTGCCTGAAATCTCAGCCAACATTTTTTCACCCAATCTTGATGATTCTTTCAGGTAATAATCAGTACACCAAAACCACTAGGCTCACCAGGTTTCGTTCTTCTAGGTTAAACCGTTCTTTTGCAGTAAGCGTTTTCATTTTTAGGTTTCACTCTGTTTTCTCCTATAGAGATACATGTATTTGGAACTCTAAATAAAACAAGGTTTGTGCTAGCTCTTTGAAACTTGACACAATAAAGCCGTTTCAAGTTTATCTTAATGCTTTGTTTTCTGTTGATGTAGCCCTAAGCAGAGAGTGGCGAAAATCACTTTCATGGAAAGGGGTTGCCAAGGTTTTAAAAAACTAGGAGTTGCCTGAAATCTCAGCAAACATTTTTTTACCCAATCTTGATGATTCTTTCAGGTAATGATCAGTACACCAAAACCACTAGGCTCACCAAGTTTCGTTCTTCTAGGTTAAACCGTTCGTTTGCAGTAACCTTTTTCATTTTTAGGTTTCACTCTGTTTTCTCCTATAGAGATACATGTATTTGGAACTCTAAATCAAACACGGTTTGTGATTGCTCTTTGAAACTTCACAAAATAAAGCAGTTTCAAGTTCTATCTCTATGGTTTGTTTGCTGTTGATGTAGTCCTAAGCAGAGACTGGCGAAAATCACTTTCATGAAAAGCGGATGCCAAGCTTCCAAAAAACTACGTGTTGCCTGAAATCTCAGCAAACATTTTTTCACCCAATCTTGAAGATTCTTTAAGGTAATGATCAGTACACCAAAACCACTTGGCTCATTAAATTTTGTTCTTCTAGGTTAAAACGATCATTGCAGTAACCGTTTTAATTTTTAGGTTTCACTCTGTTTTCTCCTATAGGGATACATGTATTTGGAACTCTAAATCAAACACGGTTTGTGCTAGCTCTTTGAAACTTGACACAATAAAGGAGTTTCAAGTTCTATCTCTATGGTTTGTTTGCTGTTGATGTAGCCCTAAGCAGAGACTGGCGAAAATCATTTTCATGGAAAGGGGTTGCCAAGCTTCCAAAAAACTACGAGTTGCCTGAAATCTCAGCAAACATTTTTTTACCCAATCTTGATGATTTTTTCAGGTAATGATCAATACACCAAAACCACTTGGCTCACCAAATTTCGTTCCTCTAGGTTAAACCGTTCGTTTGCAGTAACCGTTTTCATTTTTAGGTTTCACTCTGTTTTCTCCTATAGGGATACATGCATTTTGGAACTCTAAATCAAACACGGTTTTTGCTAGCTCTTTAAACTTGACACAATAAAGCAGATTCAAGTTCGATCTCTATGGTTTGTTTGCTGTTGATGTAGCCCTAAGCAGAGACTGACGAAAATCACTTTCATGGAAAGGGGTTGCCAAGCTTCCAAAAAACTACGAGTTGCCTGAAATCTCAGCAAACATTTTTTCACCCAATCTTGATGATTCTTTCAGGTAATTATCAGTATACCAAAACCACTTGGCTCACCAAATTTCGTTCTTCTAGGTTAAACCGTTCGTTTGCAGTAACCTTTTTCATTTTTAGGTTTCACTCTGTTTTCTCCTATAGGGATACATGTATTTGGAACTCTAAATCAAACACGGTTTGTGCTACCTCTTTGAAACTTGACACAATAAAGCAGTTTCAAGTTCTATCTCTATGGATTGTTTGCTGGTGATGTAGCTCTAAGCAGAGACTGGCGAAAATCACTTTCATGGAAAGGGGTTGACAAACTTCCAAAAAACTAGGAGTTGCCTGAAATCTCAGCCAACATTTTTTCACCCAATCTTGATGATTCTTTCAGGTAATGATCAGTACTGCAAACCACTTGCCTCACCAAATTTCGTTCATCTAGGTTAAACCGTTCGTTTGCAGTAACCGTTGTCACTTTTATATTTCACTCTGTTTTCTCCTATAGGGATACATGTATTTGGAACTCTAAATCAAACACGGTTCGTGGTAGCTCTTTGAAACTTGACACAATAAAGCAGTTTCAAGTTCTATCTCTATGGTTTGTTTGATGTTGATGTAGCCCTAAGCAGAGACTGTCGAAAATCACTTTCATGGAGAGGGGTTGCCAAGCTTCCAAAAAACTAGGAGTTGCCTGAAATCTCAGCAAGCATTTTTTCACCCAATCTTGATGATTCTTTCAGGTAATGATCAGTACACCAAAACCACTTGGCTCACCAAATTTCATTCTTCTAGGTTAAACCGTTCGTTTGCAGAAAGCGTTTTCATTTTTACGTTTCACTCTGTTTTCTCCTATAGGGATACATGTATTTGGAACTAAAATCAAACACGGTTCGTGCTATCTCTTTGAAACTTGACACAATAAAGCAGTTTCAAATTCTATTTCAATGGTTTGTTTGCTGTTGATGTAGCCCTAAGCAGAGAAGGGCGAAAATCACTTTCATGGACAGGGGTTGCCAAGCTTCCAAAAAACTACGAGTTGCCTGAAATCTCAGCCAACATTTTTTCACCCAATCTTGATGATTTTTTCAGGTAATGATCAGTACTCCAAAACCACTTGGCTCACCAAATTTCGTTGTTCTAGGTTAAACCGTTCGTTGGCAGTAACCGTTTTCATTTTTAGGTTTTACTCTGTTTTCTCCTATACGAATACAAGTATTTGGAACTCTAAATAAAACACAATTTGTGCTAGCTCTTTTAAACTTGACACAATAAAGCAGTTTCAAGTTCTATCTCTATGGTTTGTTTGCTGTTGATATAGCCCTAAGCAGAGACTGGCGAAAATCACTTTCATGGACAGGGGTTGCCAAGCTTCCAAAAAACTACGAGTTGCCTGAAATCTCAGCCAACATTTTTTCACCCAATCTTTATGATTCTTTCAGGTAATGATCAGTACACCAAAACCACTTGGCTCACCAACTTTCGTTATTCTAGGTTACACCGTTCGTTTGCAGTAACCGTTTTCATTTTTAGGTTTCACTCTGTTTTCTCCTATAGAGATACATGTATTTGGAACTCTAAATCAAACACGGTTTGTGCTAGCTCTTTGAAACTTGACCCAATAAAGCAGTTTCAAGTTCTATCTCAATGGTTTGTTTGCTGTTGATGTAGCCCTAAGCAGAGACTGGCGAAAATCACTTTCATTTAAAGGGGTTGCCAAGCCTCCAAAAAACTGCGCGTTGCCTGAAATCTCAGCCAACATTTTTTCACCCAATCTTGATGATTCTTTCAGGTAATGGTCAGTACACCAAAACCACTTGGCTCACCAAATTTCGTTCTTCTAGGTTAAACCGTTCGTTGGCAGTAACCGTTTTCATTTTTAAGTTTCACTCTGTTTTCTCCTGTAGGGATAGGTTTATTGGGAACTCTAAATAAAACACTGTTTGTGCTACCTCTTTGAAACTTGACACAATAAAGCAGTTTAAAGTTCTATCTCTATGGTTTGTTTGCTGTTGATGTAGCCCTAAGCAGAGACTGGCGAAAATCACTTTCATGGAAAGTGGTTGCCAAGCTTCCAAAAAACTACGAGTTGCCTGAAATCTCAGCAAACAGTTTTTCACCCAATCTTGATGATTCTTTCAGGTAATGATCAGTACACCAAAACCACTAGGCTCACCAAGTTTCGTTCTTCTAGGTTAAACCGTTCATTTGCAGTAACCGTTTTTATTTTTTGGTTTCACTCTGTTTTCTCCTATAGGGATACATGTATTTGGAACTCTAAATCAAACACGGTTTCTGCTAGCTCTTTAAACCTTGACAGAATAAAGCAGTTTCAAGTTATATCTCTATGGTTTGTATGCTGTTGATGTAGCCCTAAGCAGAGACTGGGAAAATCACTTTCATGGAAAGGGGTTGACAAGCATGCAAAAAACTTCGAGTTGCCTGAAATCTCAGCAAATATTTTTTCACCCAATTTTGATGATTCTTTCAGGTAATGATCAGTACACCAAAACCACTTGGCTCACCAAATTTTGTTCTTCTAGGTTAAACCGTTCGTTTCCAGTAACCGTTTTCATTTTTAGGTTTCACTCTGTTTTCTCCTATAGGGATACATGTATTTGGAACTCTAATTCAAACACGGTTTCTGCTAGCTCTCTGAATCTTGACACAATAAAGCAGTTTCAAGTTCTGTCTCTATGGTTTGTATGCTGTTGATGTAGCCCTAAGCAGAGACTGGGAAAATCACTTTCTCGGAAAGGGGTTGCCAAGCATCCAAAATACTTCGAGTTGCCTGAAATCTCAGCAAACATTTTTTCACCCAATCTTGATGATTCTTTCAGGTAATGATCAGTACACCAAAACCACGAGGCTCACCAAATTTTGTTCTTCTAGGTTAAACCGTTCATTTCCAGTAACCGTTTTCATTTTTAGGTTTCACTCTGTTTTCTCCTATAGGGATACATGTATTTGGAACTCTAAATCAAACACGGTTTGGGCTAGCTCTTTGAAACTTGACACAATAAAGGAGTTTCAAGTTCTATCTCTATGCTTTGTTTGTTGTTGATGTAGCCCTAAGCAGAGACTTGCGAAAATCACTTTCATGGAAAGGGGTTGCCAAGCTTCCAAAAAACTACGAGTTGCCTGAAATCTCAGCAAACATTTTTTCACCCAATCTTGATGATTCTTTCAGGTAATGATCAGTACTGCAAACCACTTGCCTCACCAAATTTCGTTCATCTAGGTTAAACCGTTCGTTTGCAGTAACCGTTGTCACTTTTATATTTCACTCTGTTTTCTCCTATAGGGATACATGTATTTGGAACTCTAAATCAAACACGGTTCGTGGTAGCTCTTTGAAACTTGACACAATAAAGCAGTTTCAAGTTCTATCTCTATGGTTTGTTTGCTGTTGATGTAGCCCTAAGCAGAGACTGTCGAAAATCACTTTCATGGAGAGGGGTTGCCAAGCTTCCAAAAAACTAGGAGTTGCCTGAAATCTCAGCAAGCATTTTTTCACCCAATCTTGATGATTCTTTCACGTAATGATCAGTACAACAAAAACACTTGCCTCACCAAATTTCGTTCTTCTAGGTTAAACCGTTCGTTTGCAGTAACCGTTTTCATTTTTAGGTTTCACTCTGTATTCTCCTATAGGGATACATGTATTTGCAACTCTAAATCAAACACGGTTTGTGCTAGCTCTTTGAAACTTGACACAATAAAGCAGTTTCAAGTTCTATCTCTATGGTTTGTTTGCTGTTGATGTAGCCCTAAGCAGAGACTGGCGAATATCACTTTCTTGGACAGGGGTTGCCAAGCTTCCAAAAAACTACGAGTTGCCTGAAATCTCAGCCAACATTTTTTCACCCAATCTTGATGATTTTTAGAGGTAATGATCAGTACTCCAAAACCACTTGGCTCACCAAATTTCGTTGTTCTAGGTTAAACCGTTCGTTGGTAGTAATCGTTTTCATTTTTAGGTTTTACTCTGTTTTCTCCTATACGAATACAAGTATTTGGAACTCTAAATAAAACACAATTTGTGCTAGCTCTTTTAAACTTGACACAATAAAGCAGTTTCAAGTTCTATCTCTATGGTTTGTTTGCTGTTGATATAGCCCTAAGCAGAGACTGGCGAAAATCACTTTCATGGACAGGGGTTGCCAAGCTTCCAAAAAACTACGAGTTGCCTGAAATCTCAGCCAACCTTTTTTCACCCAATCTTTATGATTCTTTCAGGTTATGATCAGTACACCAAAACCACTTGGCTCACCAACTTTCGTTATTCTAGGTTACACCGTTCGTTTGCAGTAACCGTTTTCATTTTTAGGTTTCACTCTGTTTTCTCCTATAGGGATACATGTATTTAGAACTCTAAATCAAACACGGTTTGTGCTACCTCTTTGAAACTTTACACAATAAAGCAGTTTCAAGATATGTCTCTATTGTTTGCTTGCTGTTGATGTAGCCCTAAGCAGAGACTGGCGAAAATCACTTTCATGGAAAGGGGTTGCCAAGCTTCCAAAACACTACGAGTTGCCTGAAATCTCAGTAAACATTTTTTCACCCAAACTTGATGATTCGTTCAGGTAATGATCAGTACACCAAAACCACTTGTCTCACCAAATTTCATTCTCCTAGGTTAAACCGTTCGTTTGCAGTAACCGTTTTCATTTTTAGGTTTCATTCTGTTTTCTCCTATAGGGATACATGTATTTGGAACTCTAAATCAAACACGGTTTGTGGTAGCTCTTTGAAACTTGACACAGTAAAAAAAGTTTCATGTTGTAAGTCTATGGTTTGCTTGCTGTGCATGTAGCCCTAAGCAGAGACTGGCGAAAATCACTTTCATGGGAAGGGGTTGCCAAGCTTCCAAAACACTATGAGTTGCCTGAAATCTCAGCAAACATTTTTTCACCCAATCTTGATGATTCTTTCAGGTAATGATCAGTACACAAAAACCACTTTGCTCACCAAATTTCGTTCTTCTGTGTTAAACCGTTCATTTGCAGTAACCGTTTTCATTTTTAGGTTTCACTCTGTTTTCTCCTATAGGGATACATGTATTTGGAACTCTAAATCAAACACTGTTTGTGCTAGCTCTTTGAAACTTGACCCAATAAAGCAGTTTCAAGTTCTATCTCAATGGTTTGTTTGCTGTTGATGAAGCCCTAAGCAGAGACTGGCGAAAATCACTTTCATGGAAAGGGGTTGCCAAGCTTCCAAAACACTACGAGTTGCCTGAAATCTCAGTAAACATTTTTTTACCCAATCTTGATGATTCTCAGGTAATGATCAGTACACCAAAACAACTTGGCTCACCAAATTTCATTCTCCTAGGTTAAACCGTGCGTTTGCAGTAACCATTTTCATTTTTAGGTTTCACTCTGTTTTCTCCTATAGGGATACATGTATTTGGAACTCTAAATCAAACACGGTTTGTGCTTGCTCTTTGAAACTTGACACAATAAAGCAGTTTCAAGTTAATATCTCTATGGTTTGTTTGCTGTTGATGTAGCTCTAAGCAGAGACTGGCGAAAATCAGTTTCATGGAAAGGGGTTGCCAAGCTTCCAAAAAACTACGAGTTGCCTGAAGTCTCAGCAAATATTATTTCACTTAATCTTGATGATTCTTTCAGGTAATGATCAGTACATCAAAACCACTTGGTCACCCAATTTCATTCTTCTAGGTTAAACCGTTCATTTGCAGTAACCGTTTTCATTTTTAGGTTTCACTCTGTTTTCTCCTATAGGGATACATGTATTTGGAAATCTAAATCAAACACGGTTTGTGGTAGCTCTTTGAAACTTGACACAGTAAAAAAGTTTCAAGTTGTATCTCTATGGTTTGTTTGCTGTGGATGTAGCCCTAAGCAGAGACTGGCGAAAATCACTTTCATGGGAAGGGGTTGCCAAGCTTCAAAAACACTACGAATTGCCTGAAATCTCAGCAAACATTTTTTCACCCAATCTTGATGATTCTTTCAGGTAATAATCAGTACACCAAAACCAATTGGCTCACCAAATTTCGTTCTTCCAGGTTAAACCGTTCGTTTGCAGTAACCGTTTTCATTTTTAGGTTTCACTCTGTTTTCTCCTATAGGGATACATGTATTTGGAACTCTAAATCAAACACGGTTTGTGCTAGCTCTTTGAAACTTGACACAATAAAGCAGTTTCAAGTTCTATCTCTATGGTTTGTTTGCTGTTGATGTAGCCCTAAGCCGACTGGCGAAAATCACTTTTAAGGAAAGAAGTTTCCAAGCTTCCAAAAAACTGCGAGTTGCCTGAAATCTCAGGAAATATTTTTTCACCCAATCTTGATGATTCTTTCAGGTAATGATGAGTAACCAAAAACACTTGGCTCACCTAATTTCGTTCTTCTAGGTTCAACCGTTCGTTTGCAGTAACCGTTTTCATTTTTAGGTTTCACTCTGTTTTCTCCTATACGGATACATGTATTTGGAACTCTAAATCAAACACGGTTTGTCCTAGCTCTTTGAAACTTGACACAATAAAACAGTTTCAAGTTCTATCTCTATGGTTTGTTTGCTGTTGATGTAGCCCTAAGCAGAGACTGGCGAAAATCACTTTCACGGAAAGAGGTTGCCAAGCTTCCAAAAAACTACGAGTTGCCTGAAATCTCAGCTAACATTTTTTCACCCAATCTTGATTATTCTTTCACGTAATGATTAGTACAACAAAAACACTTGCCTCACCAAATTTCGTTCTTCTAGGTTAAACCGTTCGTTTGCAGTAACCGTTTTTATTTTTAGGTTTCACTCTGTTTACTCCTATAGGGATACATGTATTTGGAACTCTAAATCAAACACGGTTTGTGCTAGCTCTTTGAAACATGACACAATAAAGCAGTTTCAAGTTCTATCTCTATGGTTTGTTTGCTGTTGATGTAGGCCTAAGCAGAGACTGGCGAAAATCACTATCGTTGAAAGAGGTTGCCAAGCTTCCAGAAAACTACGAGTTGCATGAAATCTCAGCAAACATTTTTTCACCCAAACTTGATGATTCTTTCAGGTAATGATCAGTACACCAAAACCACATGGCTCACCAAATTTTGTTCTTCTAAGTAAAACCGTTCGTTTGCAGTAACCGTTTTCATTTTTAGGTTTCATTCTGTTTTCTGCTATAGGGATACATGTATTTGGAACTCTAAATCAAACACGGTTTTTGCTAGCTCTTTGAAACTTGACAGAATAAAGCGGTATCAAGTTCTATCTCTATGGTTTGTTTTCTGTTGACATAGCCCTAAGCAGAGACTGGCGAAAATCACTTTCATGGAAAGGGGTTGCCAAGCTTCCAGAAAACTACGAGTTGCCTGAAATCTCAGCCAACATTTTTTCACCCAATCTTGATGATTCTTTCAGGTAATGATCAGTACACCAAAACCACATAGCTCACCAAATTTCGTTCTTCTAGTTTAAACCATTCGTTTGCAGTAACCGTTTTCATTTTTAGGTTTAACTCTTTTTTTTTTTCCTATAGGGATACATGTATTTGGAACTCTAAATCAAACACGGTTTGTGCTAGCTCTTTGAAACATGACACAATAAAACAGTTTCAAGTTCTATCTCTATGGTTTGTTTGCTGTTGATGTAGCCCTAAGCAGAGACTGGCGAAAATCACTTTCATGGAAAGGGGTTGCGAAGCTTCCAGAAAACTACGAGTTGCCTGAAATCTCAGCAAACATTTTTTCACCCAAATTTGATGATTCTTTCAGGTAATGATCAGTACACCAAAACCACTTGTCTCACCAAATTTTGTTCTTCTAAGTTAAACCGTTCGTTTGCTGTAACCGTTTTCATTTTTAGGTTTCACTCTGTTTTCTCCTATAGGGATACATGTATTTGAAACTCTAAATAAAACACGGTTTGTGCTAGCTCGTTGAAACTTGACACAATAAAGCAGTTTCACGTTCTATCTCTATGGTTTGTTTGCTGTTGATGTAGCCCTAAGGAGAGACTGGCGAAAATCACTTTCATGGAAAGGGGTTGCCAAGCTTCCAAAAAACTGCGAGTTGCCTGAAATCTCAGCAAACATTTTTTCACCCAATCTTGATGATTCTTTCAGCTACTTATCAGTACACCAAAATTACTTGGCTCACCAAATTTCGTTCTTCCAGGTTAAACCGTTCGTTTGCAGTAACCGTTTTCATTTTTAGGTTTCACTCTGTTTTCTCCTATAGGGATACATGTATTTGGAACTCTAAATCAAACACGGTTTGTGCTAGCTCTTTGAAACTTGACACAATAAAGCAGTTTCAAGTTCTATCTCTATGGTTTGTTTGCTGTTGATGTAGCCCTAAGCCGACTGGCGAAAATCACTTTTATGGAAAGAAGTTTCCAAGCTTCCAAAAAACTGCGAGTTGCCTGAAATCTCAGGAAATATTTTTTCACCCAATCTTGATGATTCTTTCAGGTAATGATGAGTAACCAAAAACACTTGGCTCACCTAATTTCGTTCTTCTAGGTTCAACCGTTCGTTTGCAGTAACCGTTTTCATTTTTAGGTTTCACTCTGTTTTCTCCTATACGGATACATGTATTTGGAACTCTAAATCAAACACGGTTTGTCCTAGCTCTTTGAAACTTGACACAATAAAACAGTTTCAAGTTCTATCTCTATGGTTTGTTTGCTGTTGATGTAGCCCTAAGCAGAGACTGGCGAAAATCACTTTCACGGAAAGAGGTTGCCAAGCTTCCAAAAAACTACGAGTTGCCTGAAATCTCAGCTAACATTTTTTCACCCAATCTTGATTATTCTTTCACGTAATGATTAGTACAACAAAAACACTTGCCTCACCAAATTTCGTTCTTCTAGGTTAAACCGTTCGTTTGCAGTAACCGTTTTTATTTTTAGGTTTCACTCTGTTTACTCCTATAGGGATACATGTATTTGGAACTCTAAATCAAACACGGTTTGTGCTAGCTCTTTGAAACATGACACAATAAAGCAGTTTCAAGTTCTATCTCTATGGTTTGTTTGCTGTTGATGTAGGCCTAAGCAGAGACTGGCGAAAATCACTATCGTTGAAAGAGGTTGCCAAGCTTCCAGAAAACTACGAGTTGCATGAAATCTCAGCAAACATTTTTTCACCCAAACTTGATGATTCTTTCAGGTAATGATCAGTACACCAAAACCACATGGCTCACCAAATTTTGTTCTTCTAAGTAAAACCGTTCGTTTGCAGTAACCGTTTTCATTTTTAGGTTTCATTCTGTTTTCTGCTATAGGGATACATGTATTTGGAACTCTAAATCAAACACGGTTTTTGCTAGCTCTTTGAAACTTGACAGAATAAAGCGGTATCAAGTTCTATCTCTATGGTTTGTTTTCTGTTGACATAGCCCTAAGCAGAGACTGGCGAAAATCACTTTCATGGAAAGGGGTTGCCAAGCTTCCAGAAAACTACGAGTTGCCTGAAATCTCAGCCAACATTTTTTCACCCAATCTTGATGATTCTTTCAGGTAATGATCAGTACACCAAAACCACATAGCTCACCAAATTTCGTTCTTCTAGTTTAAACCATTCGTTTGCAGTAACCGTTTTCATTTTTAGGTTTAACTCTTTTTTTTTTTCCTATAGGGATACATGTATTTGGAACTCTAAATCAAACACGGTTTGTGCTAGCTCTTTGAAACATGACACAATAAAACAGTTTCAAGTTCTATCTCTATGGTTTGTTTGCTGTTGATGTAGCCCTAAGCAGAGACTGGCGAAAATCACTTTCATGGAAAGGGGTTGCGAAGCTTCCAGAAAACTACGAGTTGCCTGAAATCTCAGCAAACATTTTTTCACCCAAATTTGATGATTCTTTCAGGTAATGATCAGTACACCAAAACCACTTGTCTCACCAAATTTTGTTCTTCTAAGTTAAACCGTTCGTTTGCTGTAACCGTTTTCATTTTTAGGTTTCACTCTGTTTTCTCCTATAGGGATACATGTATTTGAAACTCTAAATAAAACACGGTTTGTGCTAGCTCGTTGAAACTTGACACAATAAAGCAGTTTCACGTTCTATCTCTATGGTTTGTTTGCTGTTGATGTAGCCCTAAGGAGAGACTGGCGAAAATCACTTTCATGGAAAGGGGTTGCCAAGCTTCCAAAAAACTGCGAGTTGCCTGAAATCTCAGCAAACATTTTTTCACCCAATCTTGATGATTCTTTCAGCTACTTATCAGTACACCAAAATTACTTGGCTCACCAAATTTCGTTCTTCTAGGTTAAACCGTTCGTTTGCAGTAACCGTTTTCATTTTTAGGTTTCACTCTGTTTTCTCATATAGGGATACATGTATTTGGAACGCTAAATCAAACACGGTTTGTGCTAGCTCTTTGAAATTTGACATGATAAAGCAGTTTCAAGTTCTATCTCTATGGTTTGTTTGCTGTTGATGTAGGCCTAAGCAGACTGGCGAAAATCACTTTTATGTAAAGGGGTTGCCAAGCTTCCAAAAAACTGCGAGTTGCCTTAAATCTCAGGAAACATTTTTTCACCCAATCTTGATGATTCTTTCATGTAATGATCAGTACACCAAAACCACTTGGCTCACCAAATTTTGTTTTTCTAGGTTAAACCATTCGTTTGCAGTAACTGTTTTCATTTTTAGGATTCACTCTGTTTTCTCCTATAGGGATACATGTATTTGGAACTCTAAATCAAACACGGTTTGTGATAGTTCTTTGAAACTTCACACAACAAAGCAGTTTCAAGTTCTATCTCTATGGTTTGTTTGCTGTTGATGTAGTTCTAAGTAGATACTGGCGAAAATCACTTTTATGGAAAGGGGTTGCCAAGCTTCCAAAAAACTGCGAGTTGCCTGAAATCTCAGCAAACATTTTTTCACCCAATCTTGATGATTCTTCCAGGTAATGATCAGTACACCAAAACCACTTGGCTCACCAAATTTAGTTCTTCTAGGTTAAACCGTTCGTTTGCAGTAACCGTTTTCATGTTTAGGTTTCACTCTGTTTTCTCCTATAGGGATACATGTATTTGGAACTCTAAATAAAACACGGTTTTTGCTAGCTCTTTGAAACTTGACAGAATAAAGCAGTATCAAGTTCTATCTCTATGGTTTGTTTGCTGTTGATGTATCCCTAAGCAGAGAATCGCGAAAATCACTTTCATGGAATGGGGTTGCCAAGCTTCCAGAAAACTACGAGTTGCCTGAAATCTCAGCAAACATTTTTTTACCCAATCTTGATGATTTTTTCAGGTAATGATCAGTACACCAAAACCACTTGGGTAACCAAATTTCGTTCTTCTAGGTTAAACCGTTCGTTTGATGTAACCGTTTTCATTTTTAGGTTTCACTCTGTTTTCTCCTATAGGGATACATGTGTTTGGAACTCTAAATCAAACACGGTTTGTGCTGGCTCTTTGAAATTTGACAGAATAAAGCAGTTTCAAATTCTATCTTTATGGTTTGTTTGCTGTTGATGTAGCCGTAAGCAGATATGGCAAAAATCACTTTCATGGAAAGGGGTTGCCAAGCTTCCAAAAAACTATGAGTTTCCTGAAATCTCAGCCAACATTTTTTCTCCCAATCTTGATGATTCTTTCAGGTAATGATCAGTACACCAAAACCACTTGTCTCATAAAAATTTTGTTCTTCTAAGTTAAACCGTTCGTTTGCTGTAACCGTATTTATTTTTAGGTTTCACTCTGTTTTCTCCTATAGGGATACATGTATTTGGAACGCTAAATCAAACACGGTTTGTGCTAGCTCGTTGAAACTTGACACAATAAAGCAGTTTCACGTTCTATCTCTATGGTTTGTTTGCTGTTGATGTAGCCCTAAGCAGAGACTGGCGAAAATAACTTTCATGGAAAGGGGTTGCCAAGCTTCCAAAAAACTGCGAGTTGCCTGAAATCTCAGGAAACATTTTTTCACCCAATCTTGATGATTCTTTGAGGTAATGATCAGTACACCAAAACCACTTGGCTCACCAAATTTTGTTCTTCTAGGTTAAACCATTCGTTTGCAGTAACTGTTTTCATTTTTAGGATTCACTCTGTTTTCTCCTATAGGGATACATGTATTTGGAACTCTAAATCAAACACGGTTTATGATAGCTCTTTGAAACTTCACACAATAAAGCAGTTTCAAGTTCTATCTTTATGCATTGTTTGCTGTTGATGTAGTTCTAAGGAGATACTGGCGAAAATCACTTTCATGGAAAGGGGTTGCCAAGCTTCCAAAAAACTGGAAGATGCCTGAAATCTCAGCAAACATTTTTTCACCCAATCTTGATGATTCTTTCAGGTAATGATCAGTACACCAATACCAATTGGCTCACCAAATTTCGTTCTTCTAGGTTTAACCGTTCGTTTGCAGTAACCGTTTTCATTTTTAGGTTCACTCTGTTTTCTCCTATAGGGATACATGTATTTGGAACTCTAAATCAAACACGGTTTGTCTTAGCTCTTTGAAACTTGACACAATAAAGCAGTTTCAAGTTCTATCTCTATGGTTTGTTTGCTGTTGATGTAGCCCTAAGCGGAGACTGGCGAAAATTCCTTTCATTTAAAGGGGTTGCCAAGCTTCCAAAAAACTACAAGTTGCCTGAAATCTCAGCAAACATTTTTTCACCCAATCTTGATGATTCTTTCAGGTAATGATCAGTACACAAAAACCACTTGGCTCACCAAATTTTGTTTTTCTAAGTTAAACCGTTCGTTTGCAGTAACCGTTTTCATTTTTAGGTTTTACTCTGTTTTCTTTTATAGGGATACATGTATTTGAAACTCTAAATCAAACACGGTTTGTGCTAGCTCGTTAAAACTTGACACAATAAAGCAGTTTCACGTTCTATCTCTATGGTTTGTTTGCTGTTGATGTAGCCCTAAGGAGAGACTGGCGAAAATCACTTTCATACAAAGGGGTTGCCAAGCTTCCAAAAAACTATGAGTTGCCTGAAATTTCAGCCAACATTTTTTCACCCCATCTTGATGATTCTTTCAGGTAATGATTAGTACACCAAAACCACTTGGCTCACCAAATTTCGTTTTTCTAGGTTAAATCATTCGTTTGCAGTAACCGTTTTCATTTTTAGGTTTCAGTCTTTTTTTTCCTATAGGGATACATGTATTTGGAACTCTAAATCAAACACGGTTTGTTCTAGCTCTTTGAAATATGACACAATAAAACAGTTTCAAATTCTATCTCTATGGTTTGATTGCTGTTGATGTAGCCTTAAGCAGAGACTGGGGAAAATCACTTTCATGGAAAGGGGTTGCCAAGCTTCCAAAAAACTACGAGTTTCCTGAAATCTCAGCAAACATTTTTTCACCCAAACTTGATGATTCTTTCAGGTAATGATCTGTACACCACAACCACTTGGCTCACCAAATTTTTCTTCTAAGTTAAACCATTCGTTTGCAGTAACCGTTTTCATTTTTAGTTTTCACTCTTTTTTCTCCTATAGGGATACATGTATTTGGAACTCTAAATCAAACACGGTTTTTGCTAGCTCTTTGAAACTTGACACAATAAAGCACTTTCAAGTTCTATCTCTATGGTTTGTTTGCTGTTGATGTAGCCCTAAGCAGAGACTGGCGAAAATGACTTTCATGGAAAGGAGTTGCCAAGCTTCCAAAAAACTACGAGTTGCCTGAAATCTCATCCAACATTTTTTCACCCAATCTTGATGATTCTTTCAGGTAATGATCAGTACACCAAAACCACTTGGCTCACCAAATTTCGTTCTTCTAGGTTAAACCATTCGTTTGCAGTAACCGTTTTCATTTTTAGGTTTCACTCTGTTTTCTCCTGTAGAAATACATGTATTTTGAACTCTAAATAAAACACGGTTTGTGCTAGCTCTTTGAAACATGACACAATAAAGCAGATTCAAGTTCTATCTCTATGGTTTGTTTGCTGTTGATGTAGCCCTAAGCAGAGACTTGCAAAAATCACTTTTTTGGAAAGGGGTGGCCAAGCTTCCAAAAAACTACGAGTTGCCTGAAATCAAGCAAACATTCTTTCACCAAATCTTGATGATTATTTCAGGTAATGATCATTACACCAATACAACTTGGCTCACCAAATTTCGTTCTTCTAGGTTAAACCGTTCGTTTGCAGTAACCGTTTTCATTTTTAGGTTTCACTCTGTTTTCTCCTATTGGGTTACATGTATTTGGAACTCTAAATCAAACACGGTTTGTGCTAGCTCTTTGAATCTTGACACAATAAAGCAGTTTCAAGTTCTATCTCGATGGTTTGTTTGCTGTTGATGTAGCCCTAAGCAGAGACTGGCGAAATCACTTTCATGGAAAGGGGTTGCCAAGCTTCCAAAAACTACGAGTTTCCTGAAATCTCAGCAAACATTTTTTCACCCAATTTGATGATTCTTTCAGGTAATGATCAGTACACCAAAATCACTTGGCTCACCAAATTTCGTTCTTCTAGGTTAAACCGTTCGTTTGCAGAAACCGTTTTCATTTTTAGGTTTCACTCTGTTTTCTGATATAGGGATACATGTATTTGGAACTCTAAATCAAACTCGGTTTGTGCTAGCTCTTTGAAACTTGACACAATAAAGCAGTTTCAAGTTCTATCTCTATGGTTTGTTTGCTGTTGATGTAGCCCTAAGCAGAGACTGACGAAAATCACTTTCATGGAAAGGGATTGCCAAGCTTCCAAAAAACAACGAGTTGCCTGAAATCTCAGCAAACATTTTTTCACCCAATCTTGATGATTCTTTCAGGTAATGATCAGTACAACAAAACCACTTGGATCACCAAATTTCGTTCTTCCAGGTTAAACCGTTCGTTTGCAGTAATCGTTTTCATTTATAGGTTTCACTCTGTTTTCTCCTATAGGGATACATGTATTTGGACCTCTAAATGAAACACGGATTGTGCTAGCTCTATGAAACTTGACCCAATAAAGCAGTTTCAAGTTCTATCTCTATGGTTTGTTTGCTGTTGATGTAGCCCTAAGCAGAGACTGGCGAAAATCACTTTCATTTAAAGGGGTTGCCAAGCCTCCAAAAAACTGCGCGTTGCCTGAAATCTCAGCCAACATTTTTTCACCCAATCTTGATGATTCTTTCAGGTAATGATCAGTACACAAAATCCACTTGGCTCACCAAATTTCGTTCTTCTAGGTTAAACCGTTCGTTGGCAGTAACCATTTTCATTTTTAAGTTTCACTCTGTTTTCTCCTGTAGGGATAGGTTTATTTGGAACTCTAAAAAAAAACACGGTTTGTGCTACCTCTTTGAAACTTGACACAATAAAGCAGTTTTAAGTTCTATCTCTATCGTTTGTATGCTGTTGATGTAGCCCTAAGCAGAGACTGGGAAAATCACTTTCATGGAAAGGGGTTGCCAAGCATTCAAAAAACTTCGAGTTGCCTGAAATCTCAGCAAACATTTTTTCACCCAATCTTGATGATTCTTTCAGGTAATGATCAATACACCAAAACCACTTGGCTCACCAAATTTTGTTCTTCTATGTTAAACCGTTCGTTTCCAGTAACCGTTTTCATTTTTAGGTTTCACTCTGTTTTCTCCTATAGGGATACATGTATTTGGAACTCTAAATCAAACACGGTTTGGGCTAGCTCTTTGAAACTTGACACAATAAAGGAGTTTCAAGTTCTATCTCTATGCTTTGCTTGCTGTTGATGTAGCCCTAAGCAGAGACTGGCGAATATCACTTTCATGGAAATGGGTTGCCAAGCTTCCAAAAAACTACGAGTTGAATGAAATCTCAGCAAACATTTTTTCACCCTATCTTGATGATTTTTTCAGGTAATGATCATTACACCAAAAACAATTGGGTCACCAAATTTCGTTCTTCTAGGTTAAACCGTTCGTTTGTTGTAACCGTTTTCATTTTTAGGTATCACTCTGTTTTCTCCTATAGGGATACATGTATTTGGAACTCTAAATCAAACACGGTTTGTGCTAGCTCTTTGAAACTGGACACAATAAAGAAGTTTCAAGTTCTATCTTTATGGTTTGTTTGCTGTTGAGGTAGCCCTAAGCAGAGACTGGCGAAAATCACTTTCATGGAAAGGGGTTGCCAAGCTTCCAAAAAACAACGAGTTGCCTGAAATCTCAGCAAACATTTTTTCACCCAATCTTGATGAATCTTTCAGGTAATGATCAGAACACCAAAACCACTTGGCTCACCAAATTTCGTACTTCTAGGTTAAACCGTTCGTTTGCAGTAAACGTTTTGATTTTTAGGTTTCACCTTGTTTTCTCCTATAGGGATACATGTATTTGGAACTCTAAATCAAACACGGTTTGTGCTACCTTTTTGAATCTTGACACAATAAAAAAGTTTCATGTTCTATGTCTATCGTTTGTTTGCTGTTGATGTAACCCTAAGCAGAGACTGGCGAAAATCACTTTCATGGAAAGGGGTTGCCAAGCTTCCAAAAAACTACGAGTTGCTGAAATCTCAGCAAACATTTTTTCACCCAGTCTTGATGATTCTTTCAGGTAAACATCAGTACACGAAAACCACTTGCCTCACCAAATTTCGTTCATCTATGTTAAACCGTTCGTTTGCAGTAACCATTGTCATTTTTAGATTTCACTCTGTTTTCTCCTATAGGGATATATGTATTTGAAACTCTAAATCAAACACGGTTCGTGGTAGCTCGTTGAAACTTGACACAATAAAGCAGTTTCAAGTTCTATCTCTATGGTTTGTTTGCTGTTGATGTAGCCCTAAGCAGAGACTGGCGAAAATCACTTTTATGGAAAGGGGTTGCCAAGCTTCCAAAAAACTACGACTTGCCTGAAATCTCAGCAAACATTTTTCCACCCAATCTTGATGATTCTTTCAGGTAATGATCAGTACACCAAAACCACTTGGCTCACCAAATTTCATTCTTCTAGGTTAAACCGTTCGTTAGCAGAAAGCGTTTTCATTTTTACGTTTCACTCTGTTTTCTCCTATAGGGATACATGTATTTGGAACTCTAAATCAAACACGGTTTGTGGTAGCTCTTTGAACTTGACACAATAAAGCAGTTTCAAGTTCTATCACTATGGTTTGTTTGCTGTTGATGTAGCCCTAAGCAGAGACTGGCGAAAATCACTTTCATGGAAAGGGGTTGCCAAGCTTCCAAAAAACTACGAGTTGCCTGAAATCTCAGCCAACATTTTTTCACCCAATCTTCATGATTCTTTCAGGTAATGATCAGTACACCAAAACCACTTGGGTCACCAAATTTCGTTTTTCTAGGTTAAACCGTTCTTTTGCAGTAACCATTTTTATTTTTAGGTTTCACTCTGTTTTCTCCTATAGGGATACACGTATTTGGAACTCTAAATCAAACACGGTTTGTGGTAGCTCTTTGAAACTTGACACAATAAAGCAGTTTCAAGTTCTATCTCTATGGTTTGTTTGCTGTTGATGTAGCCCTAAGGAGAGACTGGCGAAAATCACTTTCATGGAAAGGGGTTGCCAAGCTTCCAAAAAACTACTACTTGCCTTAAATCTCAGCCAACATTTTTTCATCAATCTTGATGATTATTTCAGGTAAACATCAGTACACCAAAACCACTTGACTCACCAAATTTCGTTCTTCTAGGTTAAACCGTTCGTTGGCAGTAACTGTTTTCATTTTTAGGTTTCACTCTGTTTTCTCCTATAGGGATACATGTATTTGGAACTCTAAATCAAACACGGCTTGTGGTAGCTCTTTGAAACTTGACACAATAAAGCAGTTTCAAGTTCTATCTGTATGGTTTGTTTGCTGTTGATGTAGCCCTAAGCAGAGACTGGCGAAAATCACTTTCATTGAAAGGGATTGTTAAGCTTCCAAAAAACTATGAGTTGCCTGAAATCTCAGCCCACATTTTTTAACCAAATCTTGATGACTTTTTCAGTTAATGATCAGTACTCCAAAACCACTTGGCTCACCAAATTTCGTTCTTCTAAGTTAAACCGTTCGTTTGCAGTAACTGTTTTCATTTTTAGGTTTCAATCTCTTTTCTCCTATAGGAATACATGTATTTGGATCTCTAAATCAAACACGGTTTGTGCTAGCTCTTTCAATCTTGACACAATAAAGCAGTTTCAAGTTCTGTCTCTATGGTTTGTTTGCTGTTGATGTAGCCCTAAGCAGAGAGTGGCGAAAATCACTTTCATGGAAATGTGTTGCCAAGCTTCCGAAAAACTACGAGTTGCCTGATATCTCAGCAAACATTTTTTCATTCAATCTTGATGATTCTTTCAGGTAATGATCAGTACAGCAGAACCACTTGGCTCACCAAATTTCGTTCTTCTAGGTTAAACCGTTCGTTTGCAGTAACCGTTTTCATTTATAGGTTTCACTCTGTTTTCTCCTATAGGGATACATGTATTTGGAACTCTAAATCAAACACGGTTTGTGGTAGCATTTTGAAACGTGACACAATAAAGCAGTTTCAAGTTCTATCTCTATGGTTTGTTTGCTGTTGATGTAGCCCTAAGCAGAGACTGGCAAAAATCACTTTCATGGAAAAAGGTTGCCAAGCTTCCAAAAAACTACGAGTTGCCTGAAATCTCAGCCAACATTTTTTCACTAAATCTTCATGATTCTTTCAGCTAATGATCAGTACACCAAAACCACTTGGCTCACCCAATTTCGTTCTTCTAGGTTAAACCGTTCGTTTGCAGTAACCGTTTTCATTTTTAGGTTTCACTCTGTTTTCTCCTATAGGGATACATGTATTTGGAACTATAAATCAAACACGGTTTGTGCTAGCTCTTTGAAACTTGATACAATAAAGCAGTTTCAAATTCTATCTGTATGGTTTGTTTGCTGTTGATGTAGCCCTAAGCAGAGACTGGCGAAAATCACTTTCATGGACAGGGGTTGCCAAGCTTCCAAAAAACTACGAGTTGCCTGAAATCTCAGCCAACATTTTTTCACCCAATCTTGATGATTCTTTCAGGTAATGATCAGTACACCAAAACCTCTTGGCTCACCAAATTTCGTTCTTCTAGGTTAAACCGTTCGTTTGCAGTAACCGTTTTCATGTTTAGGTTTCACTCTGTTTTCTCCTATAGGGATACATGTATTTGGAAATCTAAATCAAACACGGTTTGGGCTAGCTCTTTGAAACTTGACACAATAAAGGAGTTTCAAGTTCTATCTCTATGCTTTGCTTGCTGTTGATGTAGCCCTAAGCAGAGACTGGCGAATATCACTTTCATGGAAATGGGTTGCCAAGCTTCCAAAAAACTACGAGTTGAATGAGATCTCAGCAAACATTTTTTCACCCTATCTTCATGATTTTTTCAGGTAATGATCATTACACCAAAAACAATTGGGTCACCAAATTTCGTTCTTCTAGGTTAAACCGTTCGTTTGTTGTATCCGTTTTCATTTTTAGGTATCACTCCGTTTTCTCCTATAGGGATACATGTATTTGGAACTCTAAATCAAACACGGTTTGTGCTAACTCTTTGAAACTTGACACAATAAAGAAGTTTCAAGTTCTATCTTTATGGTTTGTTTGCTGTTGATGTAGCCCTAAGCAGAGACTGGCGAAAATCACTTTCATGGAAAGGGGTTGCCAAGCTTCCAAAAAACAACGAGTTGCCTGAAATCTCAGCAAACATTTTTTCACCCAATCTTGATGAATCTTTCAGGTAATGATCAGAACACCAAAACCACTTGGCTCACCAAATTTCGTACTTCTAGGTTAAACCGTTCGTTTGCAGTAAACGTTTTGATTTTTAGGTTTCACCTTGTTTTCTCCTATAGGGATACATGTATTTGGAACTCTAAATCAAACACGGTTTGTGCTACCTTTTTGAATCTTGACACAATAAAAAAGTTTCATGTTCTATGTCTATCGTTTGTTTGCTGTTGATGTAACCCTAAGCAGAGACTGGCGAAAATCACTTTCATGGAAAGGGGTTGCCAAGCTTCCAAAAAACTACGAGTTGCTGAAATCTCAGCAAACATTTTTTCACCCAGTCTTGATGATTCTTTCAGGTAAACATCAGTACACGAAAACCACTTGCCTCACCAAATTTCGTTCATCTATGTTAAACCGTTCGTTTGCAGTAACCATTGTCATTTTTAGATTTCACTCTGTTTTCTCCTATAGGGATATATGTATTTGAAACTCTAAATCAAACACGGTTCGTGGTAGCTCGTTGAAACTTGACACAATAAAGCAGTTTCAAGTTCTATCTCTATGGTTTGTTTGCTGTTGATGTAGCCCTAAGCAGAGACTGGCGAAAATCACTTTTATGGAAAGGGGTTGCCAAGCTTCCAAAAAACTACGACTTGCCTGAAATCTCAGCAAACATTTTTCCACCCAATCTTGATGATTCTTTCAGGTAATGATCAGTACACCAAAACCACTTGGCTCACCAAATTTCATTCTTCTAGGTTAAACCGTTCGTTAGCAGAAAGCGTTTTCATTTTTACGTTTCACTCTGTTTTCTCCTATAGGGATACATGTATTTGGAACTCTAAATCAAACACGGTTTGTGGTAGCTCTTTGAACTTGACACAATAAAGCAGTTTCAAGTTCTATCACTATGGTTTGTTTGCTGTTGATGTAGCCCTAAGCAGAGACTGGCGAAAATCACTTTCATGGAAAGGGGTTGCCAAGCTTCCAAAAAACTACGAGTTGCCTGAAATCTCAGCCAACATTTTTTCACCCAATCTTCATGATTCTTTCAGGTAATGATCAGTACACCAAAACCACTTGGGTCACCAAATTTCGTTTTTCTAGGTTAAACCGTTCTTTTGCAGTAACCATTTTTATTTTTAGGTTTCACTCTGTTTTCTCCTATAGGGATACACGTATTTGGAACTCTAAATCAAACACGGTTTGTGGTAGCTCTTTGAAACTTGACACAATAAAGCAGTTTCAAGTTCTATCTCTATGGTTTGTTTGCTGTTGATGTAGCCCTAAGGAGAGACTGGCGAAAATCACTTTCATGGAAAGGGGTTGCCAAGCTTCCAAAAAAATACTACTTGCCTTAAATCTCAGCCAACATTTTTTCATCAATCTTGATGATTATTTCAGGTAAACATCAGTACACCAAAACCACTTGACTCACCAAATTTCGTTCTTCTAGGTTAAACCGTTCGTTTCCAGTAACCGTTTTCATTTTTAGGTTTCACTCTGTTTTCTCCTATAGGGATACATGTATTTGGAACTCTAAATCAAACACGGTTTGGGCTAGCTCTTTGAAACTTGACACAATAAAGGAGTTTCAAGTTCTATCTCTATGCTTTGCTTGCTGTTGATGTAGCCCTAAGCAGAGACTGGCGAATATCACTTTCATGGAAATGGGTTGCCAAGCTTCCAAAAAACTACGAGTTGAATGAAATCTCAGCAAACATTTTTTCACCCTATCTTGATGATTTTTTCAGGTAATGATCATTACACCAAAAACAATTGGGTCACCAAATTTCGTTCTTCTAGGTTAAACCGTTCGTTTGTTGTAACCGTTTTCATTTTTAGGTATCACTCTGTTTTCTCCTATAGGGATACATGTATTTGGAACTCTAAATCAAACACGGTTTGTGCTAGCTCTTTGAAACTTGACACAATAAAGAAGTTTCAAGTTCTATCTTTATGGTTTGTTTGCTGTTGAGGTAGCCCTAAGCAGAGACTGGCGAAAATCACTTTCATGGAAAGGGGTTGCCAAGCTTCCAAAAAACAACGAGTTGCCTGAAATCTCAGCAAACATTTTTTCACCCAATCTTGATGAATCTTTCAGGTAATGATCAGAACACCAAAACCACTTGGCTCACCAAATTTCGTACTTCTAGGTTAAACCGTTCGTTTGCAGTAAACGTTTTGATTTTTAGGTTTCACCTTGTTTTCTCCTATAGGGATACATGTATTTGGAACTCTAAATCAAACACGGTTTGTGCTACCTTTTTGAATCTTGACACAATAAAAAAGTTTCATGTTCTATGTCTATCGTTTGTTTGCTGTTGATGTAACCCTAAGCAGAGACTGGCGAAAATCACTTTCATGGAAAGGGGTTGCCAAGCTTCCAAAAAACTACGAGTTGCTGAAATCTCAGCAAACATTTTTTCACCCAGTCTTGATGATTCTTTCAGGTAAACATCAGTACACCAAAACCACTTGCCTCACCAAATTTCGTTCATCTATGTTAAACCGTTCGTTTGCAGTAACCATTGTCATTTTTAGATTTCACTCTGTTTTCTCCTATAGGGATATATGTATTTGAAACTCTAAATCAAACACGGTTCGTGGTAGCTCGTTGAAACTTGACACAATAAAGCAGTTTCAAGTTCTATCTCTATGGTTTGTTTGCTGTTGATGTAGCCCTAAGCAGAGACTGGCGAAAATCACTTTTATGGAAAGGGGTTGCCAAGCTTCCAAAAAACTACGACTTGCCTGAAATCTCAGCAAACATTTTTCCACCCAATCTTGATGATTCTTTCAGGTAATGATCAGTACACCAAAACCACTTGGCTCACCAAATTTCATTCTTCTAGGTTAAACCGTTCGTTAGCAGAAAGCGTTTTCATTTTTACGTTTCACTCTGTTTTCTCCTATAGGGATACATGTATTTGGAACTCTAAATCAAACACGGTTTGTGGTAGCTCTTTGAACTTGACACAATAAAGCAGTTTCAAGTTCTATCACTATGGTTTGTTTGCTGTTGATGTAGCCCTAAGCAGAGACTGGCGAAAATCACTTTCATGGAAAGGGGTTGCCAAGCTTCCAAAAAACTACGAGTTGCCTGAAATCTCAGCCAACATTTTTTCACCCAATCTTCATGACTCTTTCAGGTAATGATCAGTACACCAAAACCACTTGGGTCACCAAATTTCGTTTTTCTAGGTTAAACCGTTCTTTTGCAGTAACCATTTTTATTTTTAGGTTTCACTCTGTTTTCTCCTATAGGGATACACGTATTTGGAACTCTAAATCAAACACGGTTTGTGGTAGCTCTTTGAAACTTGACACAATAAAGCAGTTTCAAGTTCTATCTCTATGGTTTGTTTGCTGTTGATGTAGCCCTAAGGAGAGACTGGCGAAAATCACTTTCATGGAAAGGGGTTGCCAAGCTTCCAAAAAAATACTACTTGCCTTAAATCTCAGCCAACATTTTTTCATCAATCTTGATGATTATTTCAGGTAAACATCAGTACACCAAAACCACTTGACTCACCAAATTTCGTTCTTCTAGGTTAAACCGTTCGTTGGCAGTAACTGTTTTCATTTTTAGGTTTCACTCTGTTTTCTCCTATAGGGATACATGTATTTGGAACTCTAAATCAAACACGGCTTGTGGTAGCTCTTTGAAACTTGACACAATAAAGCAGTTTCAAGTTCTATCTGTATGGTTTGTTTGCTGTTGATGTAGCCCTAAGCAGAGACTGGCGAAAATCACTTTCATTGAAAGGGATTGTTAAGCTTCCAAAAAACTATGAGTTGCCTGAAATCTCAGCCCACATTTTTTAACCCAATCTTGATGATTTTTTCAGGTAATGATCAGTACTCCAAAACCACTTGGCTCACCAAATTTCGTTCTTCTAAGTTAAACCGTTCGTTTGCAGTAACTGTTTTCATTTTTAGGTTTCAATCTCTTTTCTCCTATAGGAATACATGTATTTGGATCTCTAAATCAAACACGGTTTGTGCTAGCTCTTTGAATCTTGACACAATAAAGCAGTTTCAAGTTCTGTCTCTATGGTTTGTTTGCTGTTGATGTAGCCCTAAGCAGAGAGTGGCGAAAATCACTTTCATGGAAATGTGTTGCCAAGCTTCCGAAAAACTACGAGTTGCCTGATATCTCAGCAAACATTTTTTCATTCAATCTTGATGATTCTTTCAGGTAATGATCAGTACTCCAGAACCACTTGGCTCACCAAATTTCGTTCTTCTAGGTTAAACCGTTCGTTTGCAGTAACCTTTTTCATTTTTAGGTTTCACTCTGTTTTCTCCTATAGGGATACATGTATTTGGAACTATAAATCAAACACGGTTTGTGCCAGCTCTTTGAAACTTGACACAATAAAGCAGTTTCAAGTTCTATCTCTATGGTTTGTTTGCTGTTGATGTAGCCCTAAGCAGAGACTGGCAAAAATCACTTTCATGGAAAAAGGTTGCCAAGCTTCCAAAAAACTACGAGTTGCCTGAAATCTCAGCCAACATTTTTTCACTAAATCTTCATGATTCTTTCAGCTAATGATCAGTACACCAAAACCACTTGGCTCACCCAATTTCGTTCTTCTAGGTTAAACCGTTCGTTTGCAGTAACCGTTTTCATTTTTAGGTTTCACTCTGTTTTCTCCTATAGGGATACATGTATTTGGAACTCTAAATCAAACACGGTTTGGGCTAGCTCTTTGAAACTTGACACAATAAAGGAGTTTCAAGTTCTATCTCTATGCTTTGCTTGCTGTTGATGTAGCCCTAAGCAGAGACTGGCGAATATCACTTTCATGGAAATGGGTTGCCAAGCTTCCAAAAAACTACGAGTTGAATGAAATCTCAGCAAACATTTTTTCACCCTATCTTGATGATTTTTTCAGGTAATGATCATTACACCAAAAACAATTGGGTCACCAAATTTCGTTCTTCTAGGTTAAACCGTTCGTTTGTTGTAACCGTTTTCATTTTTAGGTATCACTCTGTTTTCTCCTATAGGGATACATGTATTTGGAACTCTAAATCAAACACGGTTTGTGCTAGCTCTTTGAAACTAGACACAATAAAGAAGTTTCAAGTTCTATCTTTATGGTTTGTTTGCTGTTGAGGTAGCCCTAAGCAGAGACTGGCGAAAATCACTTTCATGGAAAGGGTTGCCAAGCTTCCAAAAAACAACGAGTTGCCTGAAATCTCAGCAAACATTTTTTCACCCAATCTTGATGAATCTTTCAGGTAATGATCAGAACACCAAAACCACTTGGCTCACCAAATTTCGTACTTCTAGGTTAAACCGTTCGTTTGCAGTAAACGTTTTGATTTTTAGGTTTCACCTTGTTTTCTCCTATAGGGATACATGTATTTGGAACTCTAAATCAAACACGGTTTGTGCTACCTTTTTGAATCTTGACACAATAAAAAAGTTTCATGTTCTATGTCTATCGTTTGTTTGCTGTTGATGTAACCCTAAGCAGAGACTGGCGAAAATCACTTTCATGGAAAGGGGTTGCCAAGCTTCCAAAAAACTACGAGTTGCTGAAATCTCAGCAAACATTTTTTCACCCAGTCTTGATGATTCTTTCAGGTAAACATCAGTACACGAAAACCACTTGCCTCACCAAATTTCGTTCATCTATGTTAAACCGTTCGTTTGCAGTAACCATTGTCATTTTTAGATTTCACTCTGTTTTCTCCTATAGGGATATATGTATTTGAAACTCTAAATCAAACACGGTTCGTGGTAGCTCGTTGAAACTTGACACAATAAAGCAGTTTCAAGTTCTATCTCTATGGTTTGTTTGCTGTTGATGTAGCCCTAAGCAGAGACTGGCGAAAATCACTTTTATGGAAAGGGGTTGCCAAGCTTCCAAAAAACTACGACTTGCCTGAAATCTCAGCAAACATTTTTCCACCCAATCTTGATGATTCTTTCAGGTAATGATCAGTACACCAAAACCACTTGGCTCACCAAATTTCATTCTTCTAGGTTAAACCGTTCGTTAGCAGAAAGCGTTTTCATTTTTACGTTTCACTCTGTTTTCTCCTATAGGGATACATGTATTTGGAACTCTAAATCAAACACGGTTTGTGGTAGCTCTTTGAACTTGACACAATAAAGCAGTTTCAAGTTCTATCACTATGGTTTGTTTGCTGTTGATGTAGCCCTAAGCAGAGACTGGCGAAAATCACTTTCATGGAAAGGGGTTGCCAAGCTTCCAAAAAACTACGAGTTGCCTGAAATCTCAGCCAACATTTTTTCACCCAATCTTCATGATTCTTTCAGGTAATGATCAGTACACCAAAACCACTTGGGTCACCAAATTTCGTTTTTCTAGGTTAAACCGTTCTTTTGCAGTAACCATTTTTATTTTTAGGTTTCACTCTGTTTTCTCCTATAGGGATACACGTATTTGGAACTCTAAATCAAACACGGTTTGTGGTAGCTCTTTGAAACTTGACACAATAAAGCAGTTTCAAGTTCTATCTCTGTGGTTTGTTTGCTGTTGATGTAGCCCTAAGGAGAGACTGGCGAAAATCACTTTCATGGAAAGGGGTTGCCAAGCTTCCAAAAAACTACTACTTGCCTTAAATCTCAGCCAACATTTTTTCATCAATCTTGATGATTATTTCAGGTAAACATCAGTACACCAAAACCACTTGACTCACCAAATTTCGTTCTTCTAGGTTAAACCGTTCGTTGGCAGTAACTGTTTTCATTTTTAGGTTTCACTCTGTTTTCTCCTATAGGGATACATGTATTTGGAACTCTAAATCAAACACGGCTTGTGGTAGCTCTTTGAAACTTGACACAATAAAGCAGTTTCAAGTTCTATCTGTATGGTTTGTTTGCTGTTGATGTAGCCCTAAGCAGAGACTGGCGAAAATCACTTTCATTGAAAGGGATTGTTAAGCTTCCAAAAAACTATGAGTTGCCTGAAATCTCAGCCCACATTTTTTAACCAAATCTTGATGACTTTTTCAGTTAATGATCAGTACTCCAAAACCACTTGGCTCACCAAATTTCGTTCTTCTAAGTTAAACCGTTCGTTTGCAGTAACTGTTTTCATTTTTAGGTTTCAATCTCTTTTCTCCTATAGG